>NC_034181.2:77658158-77958158 GCF_002021735.2 Oncorhynchus kisutch | reverse complement strand
ATGGTGGCTAAGTAATCACAATATGGCAATTAAACACTGGAATGGTAGATGTGCAGAAGATGAATGTGCAAGTAGAGATACTGGGGTGCAAAGGAGCAAGATAAATAAATAAATACAGTATGGGGATGAGGTACAGGTGCCGTGATCTGTGAGCTGCTCTGACAGCTGGTGCTTAAAGCTAGTGAGGGAGATATGAGTCTCCAGCTTCAGGGATTTTTGCAGTTCGTTCCAGTCATTGGCAGCAGAGAACTGGAAGGAAAGGTGGCCAAAGGAGGAATTGGCTTTGGGGGTGACCAGTGAGATATACCTGCTGAAGTGTGTGCTACGAGTGGTTGCTGCTATGCTAACCAGTGAGCTGAGATAAGGCGGGGCTTTACCTAGCAGAGACTTGTAGATAACCTGTAGCCAGTGGGTTTGGAGATGAGTATGAAGCGAGGGCCAACCAATGAGAGCGTACAGGTCGCAGTGGTGGGTAGTATATGGGGCTTTGGTGACAAAACGGATGGCATTGTGATAGACTGCATCCAATTTGTTGAGTAGAGTACTAAATACTAAAGTGCCTATAAGAACATTCAATAGTCAAAGGTATATGAAATACAAATCGTATAGAGAGAAATAGTCGACGCGTCATAATTCCTATAATAATGACAACCTAAAACTTCTTAACTGGGAATATTGAAGACTCATGTTAAAAGGAACCACCAGCTTTCATATGTTCTCATGTTCTGAGCAAGGAACTTAAACGTTAGCTTTTTTACATGGCACATATTGCACTTTTACTTTCTTCTCCAACACTGTGTTTTTGCATTATTTAAACCAAATTGAACATGTTTCATTATTTACTTGAGACTAAATTGATTTTATTTATGTATTATATTAAGTTAAAATAAAAGTGTTCATTCAGTATTGTTGTAATTGTCATTATTACATATATATATCTAAATTGGCTGATTAATCGGTATCGACTTTTTTCGTCCTCCAATAATCGGTATCGGCTTTGAAAAATCATAATCGGTTGACCTCTACCAGGGAGAAGACATGGAAACCTGAGAGGAAGACGACCAAAGCTTAAGTTTCTAGACTCATTTTACAGATGTATATTGAAAATGTTTTTGGGAGAAGCGATGGATCATTGGGGATCATTCAATATTCCCTTTCTTTTGTTGTTCAGTGAAATCATTCCATGTGAAGAGTCAACTTATTCAATTAAAGATCAATTCGTAACAAATATTTATTTTTGTATTTCTATTGGAAGGATTTAATAATTAACAATTATGTCTACTTATGACAAGGTAAAAGGTTTCTGTTTCTGTCTCCATATGATATGGTAAATATATCCAATGCAAAAAACATCTACATTTAAATGGTATTAATATGAATTTGCATATATTTCCATTAATTCCCAAATATTCCCATTAAATCCCACATATTCCCATTAATTCCCACAGAAAGTTTCCACCTCTGAATATTCCCCAAAATGTGCAACCCTAGTCAGCGATCTTGATTAGGGCTCAGGAGAAAACAGAGGCTGGTTTGTGGTGGTGGTAATGTCTGGTCACATTGGCAGATGACTCTTTCTAGTCTGCCTCTGCCTCTTTCTCTCATCCTCTCTCCCTCTGCCTCTCTCTCTCTCTGCCTCTCTCCCTCTGCCTCTCTCTCGCTCTGCCTCTCTCCCTCTGCCTCTCTCTCTCTCTGCCTCTCTCCCTCTCTCTCTGCCTCTCTCCCTCTCCCTCTGCCTCTCTCTCTCTCTGCCTCTCTCTCTCTGCCTCTCTCTCCCTCTGCCTCTCTCTCTCTGCCTCTCTCTCTCGGCCTCTCTCTCTCTGTCTCTGCCTCTCTCCCTCTGCCTCTCTCTCTCTCTGCCTCTCTCTCTCTCTCTGCCTCTCTCGCTCTGCTTCTCTCCCTCTCTCTGTCTCTGCCTCTCTCTCTCCCGCTCTGCCTCTCTCTCTCTCTCTCTGCCTCTCCCCTCTGCCTCTCTCTCCCTCTCTTTCAATATCAATTTAAGGGCTTCATTGGCATGAGAAACATCTTTACATTGCCAAAGCAAGTGAAATAGATAATAAACAAAAGGGAAATAAACAATATAAAAATGATCTCTCTCTCAGTCTCTCTCTCTCTCCCACATAACTCTTCTATGGGGTTGTGTTTTATGTGATTAAGTCAGTGAGCGGTTAATGTGGCGGCTGCTACTTTACAACCTCACACTCCACTCCTGTCCTGCTGTGCTGCTGTGAGGCTCAACCTCAGCATTGCCACTCAGTAAGCAGCGTGTCCCAGATAGTGTACTAAGTAGGGAATAGGGTGCCAATAGGGATGCAAACTATATCACCCACTTGGATAATCTCTATGAGGCTTTCAGAGCTAAAAGGTGGTGTATCTCAGAGAGATGTACAGTTCAGTATTTCAAGGGCTTACTAGGGGGGATAATCACATGATATGGTATGTTATGTAATGTTATGTTTACTGAGAGATAGTGGTTGTGTGTAAAGCAGAGGAGTCCTGTTGGAGACTAGAGGACATGTTGAAGGGTTGGGGTCAATTCCATTTCAATTCCAGTCAATTCAGGAAGTACACGGAAGTACACAGAAGTACACATTCCAATTCCAATTCTCTTCAATGCTTTTCAATGAGGAACACTTTGAATTGGAATTGGAGTTTACTTTATGAATTGACTGGAATTTAAATGGAATTGACCCCAACCCTGACATGTTGAAGGTCAGGTGAGTGTATAAGGTGTGTCTATTAGTTTGGTTTCTAGTGGGGAGTTATACTGTATCATGTATTTTTATAATGTAATAAAGTGATTTGGATACTGTATTTACAATGCAGACTTTAAGACTGGCTTGTGGTGCCACACTCCATTTATCTACACCGGACTTAAGGCAGGAGGTCACTATTGGTGCTGTTCTTAATGGTCAGATATACCGTATCATATTGTAATAAACTGTCAACCGTACCATGAAAAGATAAGCAGCACAAGACTCCTTCTTTTAACTGTAGGTGTTAATATCCCAGAGAGGAAGAGAGAATCCTATAAAGAGCATCACACAGAGCATCACACATAGCAGACAGAGATAGACCACTAACTGGGTCATCCTCTAAGCCAGGCAGGCGAGAATAGAGAAACGCGCACACACACACACACATGCGCACACACACACACACGCGTGCACACACGCACACACACACACACACACACACACACACACACAGTATAGATTTGCCCCAGAAACATTAAGCCAAGTTGATCAGCCTAGTCAGTGCTACAGGTATACAATCAGACCAAGAGCCTGGTGGTGGACACTGGAAAACCATTGTTCTTTAGAGTGACACATTCAATACAACTTATGATAGACACATAACGACACTGTTTGATGCAGTGTTCCATAGCTGTCGAAAGGCTGACTGTGGTGGAAATATGTATGTATGCATATTTGTCATTGGTCATTCCCTGGGTGAGGAGAGTAGTGAATGAGTGTTTCAACCCAGTGCTGCTCCTGGATTGAAGTCCTTCATCTGTACATAATTCCTCAGGACTGATGCCTCCTATGAATTTATACTAAGCAGAGAAGCTACGGCATTTGGTTTAGTCATTTATGCTGCTGCTGTTGATGATCCATTCCTGCCCTATATTGTGTTTTTAAAGATAAACATATCCTTCAGAGAATATCCCAGGCAACAGGTCTTCAGTAGACATAACACCACATGTCGAGACGCCAAGCCATCTTAGTACTACTAACCCCTAGACTACAGAGGGCTCAAGGTACATAACTGATGTACATTTTGAATGCAATACGCCTCTCCACATCTTCTAACATTAATATCCACTGTCCCTAAAAAGCCTCTCAACTGATGGAGAAAAAAACATGATAAATCCTCCTTAATAACTAGGCTGGGCCTGGAGCCGTCTGGTACAGACTGGATATTCCCTTGAAGTGGCCCAGTGGGAGTGCTTCGTGCTGGGCTGTGTTCCGAGGGAGCCTGGGTGGGGGGCCTCTCTAAATCATTCCTCCAGTGGAGAGAGAGGGAGTGAGAGTAAGAGCGAGAGAGGGAGAGAGAGAGCGAGAGAATGGCCCTCCCTGGGGGCCCCATTAGAGTGATGACATGGTGGGGGTCTGGGGGCTGACCAGCACTACTACTCACGCCTGCATGAACACACAGGAGCCGGCAGTGGCCAAACTGCTCTCCAACCCTCATGGCTGGATGTCTCGGACTGGTAAGTGATCTCGAGGAGTGTGTGTGTGTGGGAGGGATGAGAAGATGAGAAGAGGGGAGGAAGGGAAAGAGACATTGCTTCTCTCTGACTCTTTAGAACCCAGCTTACAGTATCCAGGGGCTGAGTCAGTGAAAGGAAAAGGGTAGCGAGGTGCATCTCTTTAATGGAACCCATCTACTGAGCATCTGCTCTCTGTGCCCTTCCTCTCCCCCTCTACCTCAGCAGGCTGAGGGGACTTACAGCCCACTGAAGTTAGAACAGTTGAACCCATCTTAGAAACAGCTGGTTACATAGGACTGTTATCATCTTTACTGTTGATAACAAATTAGTGAAAAATCTTGAGTGAAAAATCAGATATTCCTAGCCCAGTATCATGGTGAGGTCTATTTGTCTCTAAGTTCAGACTAGAGGTCAACCAATTATGATTTTTCAATGCCGATACCGATTATTGAATGACCAAAAAAAGCCGATACCGATTAATCTGCCGATTTTTAAAATGTATTTGTAATAATGACAATTACAGCCATACTGAATGAACACTTATTTTAACTTAGTGTAATACATCAATAAAAGCAATTTTGCCTCAAATAAATAATGAAACATGCTCAATTTGGCTTCAATAATGCAAAAACAAAGTGTTGGAGAAGAATGTAAAAGTGCAATACGTGCCATGTAAGAAAGCTAACGTTTCAGTTCCTTGCTCAGAACATGAGAACATATGAAAGCTGGTGGTTCCTTTTAACATGAGACTTCAATATTCCCAGGTGACAAGTTTTAGGTTGTAGTTATTATAGGAATTATAGGACTATTTCCCTCTATACCATTTGTATAACATATACCTTTGACTATTCAATGTTCTTATAGGCACTTTAGTATTGCCAGTGTAACAGTATAGCTTCTGTCCCTCTCCTCGCTCCTACCTAGGCTCGAACCAGGAACACATTGAAAACAGCCACCCTCGAAGCAGCGTTACCCATGCAGAGCAAGGGGAACAACTACTCCAAGTCTTAGAGCGAGTGACGTTTGAAACGCTATTAGCGCGCACCCTGCTAACCCTAAGTCATAAACAGCGCATTGCGAAGAGCTGCTGGCAAACGCACGAAAGAGCTGTTTGAATGAATGCTTACGAGCCTGCTGGTGCCTACCATCGCTCAGTCAGGCTGCTCTATCAAATCATAGACTTAATTATAACATAATAACACACAGAAATATGAGCCTTTGGTCATTAAAAAGGTCGAATCCGGAAACTATCATTTCGAAAACAAAACGTTTATTCTTTCAGTAAAATACAGAACCATTCCGTATTTTATCATAACACAATAACAAATTAATTACGGCCTTTGTTAGGAATAAATGGACTTCACACAGTTCGCAACGAGCCAGGCGGCCCAAACTGCTGCATATACCCTGACTACTTGCACGGGAACGCAAGAGAAGTGACAAATTCCCTAGTTATAAGAAATTCATGTTAGCAGGCAATATTAACTAAATATGCTGGTTTAAAAAGAAATACTTGTGTATTGATTTTAAAGAAAGGCATTGATGTTTATGGTTAGGTACATTGGTGCAACGACAGGGTCCTGCGCTTGTTAAATCATCACCCGTTTGTCGAAGCAGGCTGTGATTCAATGAGAAATTAACAGGCACCGCATCGATTATATGCAACGCAGGACATGCTAGATAAACTAGTAATATCATCAACCATGTGCAGTTAACTAGTGATTATGTTAAGATTGTTTGTTTTTTATAAGATACGTTTAATGCTAGCTAGGAACTTACCTTGGCTTCTTGCTGCCCTCGCGTAACAGGACGTCAGCCTGCCACGTGGAGTGCAATGTAAGGCAGGTGGTTAGAGCGTTGGACTAGTAACTGGAAGGTTGCAAAAACGAATCCCCGAGCTGACAAGGTAAAAAAATCTGTCGTTCTGCCCCTGAACAAGGCAGTTAACCCACCGTTCCTAGGTCGTCATTGAAAATAAGAATGTGTTCTTAACTGACTTGCCTAGTTAAATAAAGGTGTAAAAAATATATATTTCAAAAAAATCTGCAAATCGGTGTCCAAAAAAAACGATTAATCAGACATCAGTTTATTGTAGCACATCCTTGTCTAGTCTACTTCATCTCTGCCTATTCTTCCCCCAACAGATTCAACCATGCTAATGGCTTCCCCTGCCTGGCATTGTACCAAAGGAATAATATAAGTAGGATTTCTGTTGATAGTGTAACAATTTTTCATTATACTTGGGGGGAAAAATTGCTGCACAGATCCTGCAGTAGGGTTCAATTTTATCTCATCACATTAATGGAAATTGCTTTAAATATGTTTTTTAATTTTTTAAATCAGACAATCAACAGAGACACCTCTACCTGAACTTCTCTGCTATAATGAAAAATAATATGCACAGACAGACACGGACTCACATGCGTGCACGCACGCACGCACACACACACACACACACACACACACACACACACACACACACACACACACACACACACACACACACACACACACACACACACACACCTGAAGTTCTCTTGGCTAGGGAAAGGTCTTTCCAGTGAATGAGTCCCATCACCTGGCCTGCATGAAGGTAGACAGCACAGTGACAGAACAACTCACTGTCAAGCTACCACAAGTGATGTCCTCATGGGACAGTGGAGAGACTACTATGTGTCTATGTGTCTGCGCTTGTGTGTGTTTGTGTGTGTGTATGGGTGTGTATATGTGTGTGTATGGGTGGGTGTGTGTGTGTGTGTGTGTGTGTGTGTGTGTGTGTGTGTGTGTGTGTGTGTGTGTGTGTGTGTGTGTGTGTGTGTGTGTGTGTGTGTGTGTGTGTGTGTGTATGGGCATGTGTGTGTATGTGTGTCCATGTTTGTGTGTGTGTTACTGAGGTAACTATGTGGAAATCTCAGGAAGTCCAGCCAGGCAAAAAGAAAGACACCCAGCTATATAAAATAGTGAGCACCAGTCTCTTAGTCCTTTCAATACACAGTGACCCTGAAAAGCAACACAAGAAACTAACTGACTGGGCATTCTAAGAGAGAACAAGAATAACTATCTGACTGGGCATTCTAAGAAAGAACGGGAATAACTAACTGACTGGGCATTCTAAGAAAGAACAAGAATAACTAACTGACTGGGCATTCTAAGAAAGAACGAGAATAACTATCTGACTGGGCATTCTAAGAAAGAACAAGAATAACTAACTGACTGGGCATTCTAAGAAAGAACAAGAATAACTATCTGACTGGGCATTCTAAGAAAGAACGAGAAAAACTATCTGACTGGGCATTCTAAGAAAGAACGAGAATAACTAACTGACTGGGCATTCTAAGAAAGAACAAGAATAACTATCTGACCTGGCATTCTAAGAAAGAACGAGAATAACTAACTGAATGGGCATTCTAAGAAAGAACGAGAATAACTAACTGACTGGGCATTCTAAGAAAGAACAAGAATAACTATCTGACTGGGCATTCTAAGAAAGAACAAGAATAACTATCTGACTGGGCATTCTAAGAAAGAACGAGAATAACTAACTGAGTGGGCATTCTAAGAAAGAACGAGAATAACTATCTGACTGGGCATTCTAAGAAAGAACGAGAATAACTAACTGACTGGGCATTCTAAGAAAGAACAAGAATAACTATCTGACTGGGCATTCTAAGAAAGAACAAGAATAACTATCTGACTGGGCATTCTAAGAAAGAACAAGAATAACTAACCAACTGGGCATTCTAAGAAAGAACGAGAAGAATTATCTGACTGGGCATTCTAAGAAAGAACGAGAAGAACTAACTGACTGGGCATTCTAAGAAAGAACGAGAAGAACTAACTGACTGGGCATTCTAAGAAAGAACGAGAATAACTAACTGACTGGGCATTCTAAGAAAGAACGAGAAGGCCAGCCTGATCACGAGAAATAAGTGGCAATTTCAGACTTTTGAAAAGATCCTGAGAACGTTGATATATGCCGTCCTTAGCGCTCACAAAGAAAATAACATTTCCCAGCACAGAGGGAAAACTAGCGATGCTCGGAGCTGGAGCTCGCTGTTTAGACCACTGATCCACCGCAGTTCACAATTCTCTAGCAAGCTGTGACAATACTGATGATAGCACGTTCTTTTTAATGATTTAGTTTTAAGCCTTCCACATACCATAGCCCTAACCTTACCCACTCAGAATTAATATCTAACTTAACCTTTTGAGTTCTGTCTTAACCCCGTGACCAAGCGGAATTAACCCTGTAACCACCAATTAATGCAAAAATAGACGGTACTGTAACAGAGAGCGACATGAGGGTATATCTGTCAGAGGAAAACCTGGTCCATCATATTTCCCTTTCACTCACTGACCCGCATCAAAGGCAGAGTCAGCTATTTTATACTGGGGTTTAATCCCTTTGGCTGTGACACCATTGGTGATCAGACAGTGCTGACATCGCTCTCATCAGACACAAGAGCAGCATATGGTTTCATCATCTGAAGTCACTTTGAAAGGACTCTGAATGTCAAACTTCAGAGTCAAAGGGTAAATAAAGAGGCATTGTATCACAATACTAGACCTCCAATGGTGGACATTGTCAGGATCAATATATTGAGATTCAAGTTGGGTGGATTCAAGCTTTGTTCAAATATGATTCATGTCAACATACTTTTGCTGATTTGATTGACTACTCAGGAGTGATGTTGTTGTGTAAAACCAATAATTTTATACACCAGGCAATATCATCATCATCATTATCTCCATAATAGCTGATGACAAGTCAACACTCAAAAATGACATAACCTTCAGCCTCACGTCTGAGCCTGGCAGATCTGACTGGTGTTATTTAAGGAAGAAAGGTCATTCTAAATGGAATCCACTCGCAGGCATTAAACTGCGTTGACGATCTGGAGCAAAGTCCCTAATCATAAGAGACACATTGAAAATGGGAATGTGTGATGTCATGTCGTCTACCAAGCTCCACTTATCTATCATTTAAAGTTTCTAACAGGTCAACATAGTATTTATGCTGCCTTTGAGATAGCGTTTTCTGAATCAAGCTGTGCTAACTGAAGGATCTCCACGGCCAACAATGGGATTTTTATTTTGCATCATGGGGCAACATGGAAATTTAAATTACTGGCAAACTACAAACAGCATAGCTTTGACCATAATATCTGACATTCAAACAACAGTTTAGCCATATTGAATTTAGCCATATTGAAAATGCTTGTACTATCTTGAGGTAGCTAGATTATCTTGTCTCCCTTGTCTTCCCTGTCTATTTCAATGTGGTTAAACATTTAAGGAAAACAAACAGGTTAAATTATACCTGTGCCATCTGGCATCTGTCAGATTGGAAGTATTCTCTTGTGACAGATTGAACAGCGCCCACAAGAGATTTGACCATGGGTGCCAGAATAGTGTGTGAGACGACATACTCTGTGTGTGTATACTCTAGTCAAACTCACAGATGTCCCTGAGACAGACAGACAGACAGACAGACAGACAGACAGACAGACAGACAGACAGACAGACAGACAGACAGACAGACAGACAGACAGACAGACAGACAGACAGACAGACAGACAGACAGAGAGAGAGAGAGAGAGAGACAGAGAGACAGACAGACAGACAGACAGACAGACAGACAGACAGACAGACAGACAGACAGACAGACAGACAGACAGACAGAGAGACAGACAGACAGAGAGAGAGACAGAGAGACAGACAGACAGACAGACAGACAGACAGACAGACAGACAGACAGACAGACAGACAGACAGACAGACAGAGAGAGAGAGACAGAGAGACAGACAGACAGACAGACAGACAGACAGACAGACAGACAGACAGACAGACAGACAGACAGACAGACAGACAGACAGACAGACAGACAGACAGACAGACAGACAGACAGACAGACAGACAGACAGACAGACAGACAGAGAGAGAGAGAGAGAGAGAGAGACAGAGAGACAGACAGACAGACAGACAGACAGAGAGAGAGAGAGAGAGAGAGAGAGAGAGAGAGAGACAGACAGACAGACAGACAGACAGACAGACAGACAGACAGACAGACAGACAGACAGACAGACAGACAGACAGACAGACAGACAGACTACATGAAATACTACCTGAACAAGAGAACATTACCCACTGGGCATAGACATAAATTCAATGTCTAGTTTTGATTTACATTTAGTTCAGTTGTCAACTAAAGTGAATTCAATGTGAAATCAACAAAACATTTCACCATGTCGTTGGATTTAGGTCAAAGTTGGTGACATTTTGCAAATCCAATTAGTTTTCCACGGTGATTCAACGTCTTCACATATATTTTTGGCATTGAAACCAGTTTTTGCCCAGTGGGTAGTGTGCACAACAGTGACAGTGAAACAGATAAACAGGGGTTCAGTTCTAACCCCAGAGAGTGAAAATAACAAATCAGGAAATGTCAGTCAACTGAAAAGTGTTTATGTATGCAAAATTGCAACAACAAGAGGCAGATTTGAAAGGGGATTTCTTCTGTAAAGGAGGTCTGAAACACATGAAGGTGTTAGCCAACCTTAATCCAAGTCAGAGAAAAAGCATCAAATCTAAGTTTAGATGAATGATTACTCTGGGTACTACCAACCTTTCCTTTACATGAATCAATGATGAATGGGTGGTTGGTGAATGGTTGACGAAGTTAACCTGAGTACCTCCAGTGACCATATGACATGGCAAAACCAACCAGTCTTTTATTAATGACACAGCAAAGCCTGGGCAGTGGGTACAGCCACAACACACACAAAAACACACAGCCACAGGATGCTATCTCCTACTGTATGTTTTATTCAAAACAACAGCGTGGACGCTCGGCTGATCCAAAGGAAAAGAGACTCAGTAATGGGGGTAGCACTACATCAGATATGAGCAACGAAAAGACCACCAAGAAAAAGTAGAAAATTGTGAACAAGCTCTTGTGAAACTAAATCACTTTTAACCAAATAAACAGAGGATTTTGTGGATTAAATTCAGTAACTCTCTCTCTCTCTTCAGCATATATATCTCTCTCTTTTCAGCATATCTCTCTCTCTCTCCAGCATCTCTCCCTCTCTCTCTCCATAATGTTTAAGGCATTATTGTTTTGACAAACAGCAAAGCCAGCCAATCCCAAGGTAGAATTACCTGCCCTGATAAACAATTCAAATAGATACAGTCAAACTACTGGTAACACTGTTTACCATTGCTAGCCTCTGGAGTCTCCTAAACATTTCTAGAGGTAAACCTTTTGCTGCCACCTCTAGTGAGCTGAAAACTAAATGTAATTTAGACCATTAAATGGCATTTATAGCTTCCCAAAATTAATATCTAACTGAAAGACATAACATGATCAACAGCACATGGATCAGCTTTAAATTTACTATATGAGAAATTGGTGATTGGAGCCTATTTGAAGCCTTGAAATAAAGTCCCATTTCCATTTCCAATGTTGTTTTCATAGATTATAACCAAGGGTGGTTTGGACTGAGATGGTAATTCTAAGGGACAGTGGAGCCATGTCAGAATGTAAGATGATTTGTCATCTGTTTCATACTATCAAGGTTCCCTCCACTCAAAAGTCTACTCCCTTTAACATCTAAAGCCCAAGTTTGCCATTGACGATCACATATGTCTCTCTATTTATGAGGGGAAATACATCGGAATAGATGACCTAAATAAAAATAATTTTGAGCTGAATTCCTAGTGATTTTACAGTTTTTTTATGTGCAAATATGAAGAAAAATAAATGTGCTCAGAAAACCTTGGGGGCCAAATAAAATCGTCAGCTGGCCACCAGTTGGTCCCTGCCCTAAGAGTTACGGAAATTATTCCTAATTTTCAGCTTGCCTTTCATCACTCTCGGCATTGCCAGATTCCTTACATAGAAATAAACCTAGTGACCAGGCAGGTATACAGTGCTTTCAGAAAGTATTTACACCCCTTGACTTTTTCCACATTTGTTGTGTTACAAAGTGGGATTAAAATTGATTTAATTGTCATATTTTGTAAACGATCTTTACATTTTTTTGCATTTTGTTGTTTTGTCGGAGTTTCAGCATTAAATATCATGAACACTTTCCACGCTGTGGTCTCACTCATTCAACGATGGACGTGACAGAAGATCCCTCCACCAAGTGACCAAGCAGCGTGCCCAGGAGTGGAGGACATCCTGGACCTGGGAGGAGGAAATGGCAGGGGACAAGACCCTGCCATGGAAGCAGGCGGAGGCAGCGAGAGGGGAACGGCGACGAGACCGGGAATCAAGGACACGATTCAAGCACGAGGGGCAGCCCCCCCAAAAAATTGAGGGGCACACGGAGTGGGCGGCGGAGCCGAGATGTGAACCAGAGCCTGTCAGGGAGTTGAGTGAGGAGCTCGACGCAAGATTCCGGAGAGAGGTGCTGGCATTGACAGCACTGCAGAGCGGGTGTGCTGAGGAGCGTGGCACCAGTCCGGTGTCATGTGCACCGGTTTCACGCATCTGGCCTCCGGTGCGTCTCCCCAGTCCGGTGCGTCCTGTGTCTCCTCTGCGCACTTGCCCTGGGGTGTGTGTCACCGTTCAGGCACCATGTTATGCGGTTCTACGCACCGTGTCTCCAGTGCGCCTTCACAGCCCAGTGCGTCCTGTGCCAGCGCCTCGCACTTGCCAGGCTAAAGTGAGCATCCAGCCAGGACGGGTTGTGCCAGCTCTACGCTCCAGACCTCCAGTGCGCCTCCAGAGTCCAGTACGTCCTATGCCACCTCCCCGCACTCGCCTTGAGGTGCGTGTCATCAGCCCAGTGCCACCTGTACCGGTCCCACGCATCAGGCCTCCAGTGCGCCTCCATAGTCCAGAGCTTCCGGGCAACAGTTCCCAGTCCAGAGCTTCCAGCAACGTTTCACAGTCCGGAACCTCCTACGACGGTCCACAGTCCAGAACCTCCTAAGATGGTCCACAGTCCGGAACCTCTAACGGCGGTTCACAGTCCGGAACCTCCAATGAGGGTCCACAATCTGGAACCTTCTGAGACGGCCACGGTCCGGAACCTCCTGAGACAGTCCACGGTCCAGAACCTCCTGAGGTGATCCATGGCACGAAGCCTCCAGTGATGATCCATGGCCCGACGCCTCCAGTGGTGATCCATGGCCCGAAGCCTCCAGTGATGATCCATGGCACGAAGTCTGCAGTGATGATCCATGGCACGAAGCCTCCAGTGATGATCCATGGCACAAAGCCTGCAGTGATGATCCATGGCACAAAGCCTGCAGTGATGATCCATGGCACGAAGCCTCCAGTGATGATCCATGGCACGGAGCATTCAGAGACGATCCATGGTCCGGAGCCTCTGGCGACGATCCACGGTCTGGAGCCTCTGGCGACAATTCACGGTCCAGAGCCTCCGATGACGATCCACAGTCCGGAGCATCCGGCGACGATCCACGGTCCGGAGTCCCTGGCGACAATATACAGTCTGGTTCCTTCAGCGACGATCTACGGTCCGGTTCCTCCTGCAATGATCTACGGTCCGGAGCCTCCGGCGACGATCCACGGTCCGGTTCCACGGAAGCAGAGGGATCAGCAAGCGGAGCGGGGTCTACACCCCAAACCGGAGCCGCCACCGAGGCTAGATGCCCACCCGGACCCTCCCTCATAGAGTCAGGTTTTGCGGCCGGAGACCGCACATTTGGGGGGGGGGTCACGCCCTGACCTTAGAGAGCCTTTTTATTTCTCTAATTGGTTAGGTCAGGGTGTGATTTGGGTGGGCATTCTAGTTTTCTATTTCTTTGTTGGCCGGGTATGGTTCCCAATCAAAGGCAGCTGTTTATTGTTGTCTCTGATTGGAAATCATACTTAGGCAGCCTGTTTTCCACCCTAGTTTGTGGGATCTTGTTTTTGCACAGTTGCTGTCTAGCCCTGCAGAACTTTACGATCGTTTGCATTTTGTTGTTTCGTCGGTGTTTCAGCATTACATATCATGAACACTTTCCCAGCTGCGCTTTGGTCTCATTCATTCAACGACGGACGTGACAGGGTGTGAATACGTTCTGAAGACACTGTAGCTGACTGTAGCCAGTGGTTCTGTAATACAAATGTAGGATCTTCATTTAAGTCTCTTGTAATTAATGGACATTTTTGTAGAGGTTCATACATTTTTCGTAAAGGAAAATCAAGTATGATTTTTCAAAGTGGAAATTACATTTTAAAACCTCAAATGCACTACAAGTTTAAAATGTCCTGCATCTGTAGGATGAGGCAATGAATGGTACAAAATGCTCTTCTCCGCTCCTGTCCAGCACATAGCCAGAACTATTGTTGACCAAGCAGGTAGCAGCCTGACTCTAGCCAAAGCTCCTAGGCCCTAGTTGACCAAGCAAGTATCCTGCCACAGGCTGAAGCCTGGCATAGTACCATGAAGAGTCTGCCCAGCCATCAACATTCTCCTGTCCTGCCCATCACCACCTAGCCACATCACGTCAGAGAGACATTACCCTCACTGCTCTGCTCTGTAACTGGAGGCTTTGTGGTGGCTGATGGTTCTGACAGTGAAGAGCTTCTCTCTCTCCTCTCCTCTGTAAAAAGTGCAGACAGCCGATAATGAAGCCCTGACAGAGCAGTCAGCAGGCCAAACGTGTTACTGATCACCGGGTATGGAGGAGGGGTAGAGGGTGGAGGGAGAGGGCAATGGGCGCCCGGCTTCTGCTGTGCTAAGCACCAGACAAGGAGGCAGAAGGACAGGCTGAGGGTTGAGGTGTGGGCTGGGCTGGGCTGCCACCACCTTAGACTCAGTATCACACACCATACAGAAAAACACACCAAGCTTTTTGCTTGGCATCGTGGCATCAAAAATAACATTTTTGTTCTCATAAAGTTTCTAAACTTTCTAACCAGACACATCAATTCGTTTCATTTCCCCTTAGAAATAACTGGTGAAAACTTTCCACTGGACTGGTGCAAGTGCTTGATAAATCTGTCCCTGTACTGTGCTGTGTGTCTGGGGAGTCGGGACTGTTACGGATACAGTTATCCTGTGTGTGTGTATCCTGTGTGTGTGTTTCTTTTCTCTCCTTCTCCCCTCACAGGTGAAAATCATCACTCCCCAATCAGTCAACAATCAATCATCAATCAGAAGACACACCTCCTCCTATTTCCTACCCTATCACAGTTCCTTCCCCATGGTTTAAAAACCCCATCATTTGTTTGCTTTAGAGCTAGCTCAATCTCTCTGTAAATGCCATGTATGTAGATCTCTGTGTTTCACTCTCTCTTTGTCTTAAACCTCTCTTTTGTTTGAGCACCTCCATAGCACTTTGTCATCACCTGTGAGTATTGTTTTGGTTATGGTGTTTGTTTGTTGCTGGTGGGAAAAGGGGGAAACCAAGACAAGTCGCCCATGGGCATACACTACCCGTAGGTGAACTTTGTTAAATACACTAGTTAGAACTGGGCGGACCACCCACTGTATTTTTGGTTAGTTAGCTGTTGTTAAAGTAGGCTAGTCTAGCTTAGGGGTGTTTTTGTATATTTATTGTTTCTTTCCTTGGGTCCAGCTCAGCCCCTTTTCCTGCTCCCCCCATTACCGTGTGTTTATAAATAAACTTTGAGTTTGACGGTAGATTTCAGTTGTCCTGGTTATTTCGTTCACACTTTTACTTTGTCGCAATTATAATTTGCATGAGTTATGTTACGGGTCTCATTACCATCCCCCCTAGACTGTCGGGCCAAAAGGGATTCGTAACAGGGACAACAAGGTGAAAGTCAAAGCACTACTGTCATAATATCCCGGGACGTTGCCAAGAGTCCTCAGAGTGGAGGGGGAAACTGCGCTATAACAGGAGTAAAACAATTTCCCTCTTGTACCGATCTGTTGATACTAGAGCTGAATATGAAACTGAAGTGGTATGTGGGGAAGGAGCCTCCTTCCTGATGTCTGGACCTCTGGGAAGACAACAACAGCTGGAGATGATTGAGGTATTCTACACTGTACAGTATCTCAAACATAGAGTTGCCCTCTCTTCCAGCTGTTGTTTCCCTCCCAAAGGTACAGATATCAGGAAGGAGATGTCCCACCCACTTCTGTTCCATGTTCAGGTCATGTTTATGTTCTCCTCAGCTTGAGAATGTTCTCCTCAGATTTCTCATTATGATAAGCGATATGCAGTACCTCTATGTGAAAATGGGTGTAAAACGGCATTGAAATGCACAGCGGTAGAATGCAAGTATCATCATAATAACATAACTGACAGACGTTGAGGAAACGGAGCAGTGCCGTCGTGGTAAATAACCTCATAGTGACCCCAGGTCCCTGGCAGCAGAGTCTAACTAACATCAGTGTGGAAGGGATGTGATTTGACTGAGCATGGCTGTGTGTGTGTGTGTGTGTGTGTACGTTCAACAATGAGGTCGAGAGAAAAACACATCTAGAGTTAAATCTAAGCCCACGCACAACTGGATGTGACCCCTTGCCTGCTATTCACATTCTAAAAACGTTCAGCTCATTTTGCATGGATGATAAGTTAAGACTCAACCAAACAATATATATCATCATACATTTTGGCATTTGATTTTGAGAGGTGTCTTTGAGTTTGTATCTAGAGTAGTTATGGGTATACTATACAATATAAAAATATTTAAGAGGGGAACATTCCACCCAGTGATAGAAAGAACCTACCAGGTACCACCCCAAAGCCATAAACACGGGCAGAAAAATATCATCCTAACCAACTTGCCCTCTAAATACACTTCTGCTGTTTTGTTGTTTTTTTTACCCCTTTTTCTCCCCAATTTTGTGGTATTCAATTGTTAGTAGCTACTATCTTGTCTCATCGCTACACATCCCGTACGGGCTTGGGAGAGACGAAGGTTGAAAGTCATACGTCCTCCGATACACAACCCAACCAAGCCGCACTGCTTCTTAACACAGCGAGCATCCAACCGGGAAGCCAGCCGCACCAATGTGTCGGAGGAAACATTGTGTACCTGGCAACCTTGGTTAACGCGCACTGCGCCCGGCCCACACAGGAGTCGCTGGTGCACGATGAGACAAGGATATCCCTACCGGCCAAACCCACCCTAACCCGGATGACGCTAGGCCAATTGTGCGTTGCCCCTGGACCTCCCGGTCGCGGCCGGTTACGACAGAGCCTGGACGCGAACCCAGAGTCTCTGGAGGCACAGCTGGCGCTGCAGTACAGTGCCCTTAACCACTGCGCCAACTCTGCTGTTTTCAACCAAGATCTCAGCGGTCAAACGACCTCCACTCGTCACTGTCAAAATCTCCCTGAAACACTTCAGTGAGCAGGCCTTTCTAATCGACCTGGCCGGGGTATCCTGGAAGGACATTGACCTCATCCCGTCAGTAAAGGATGCCTGTTTTTTTTTTTTTAAATGCCTTCCTCACCATCTTAAATAAGCATGCCCCTTTCAAGAAATTTAGAACCAGGAACAGATATAGCCCCTGGTTCTCTCCAGACCTGACTGCCCTTAACCAACACAAAAACATCCTATGGCATTCTGCATTAGCATCGAACAGCCCCCGTGATATGCAACTTTTCAGGGAAGCTAGCTTTTTCAAGCAGAAATTTGCTTCCTGCAACACTAACTCAAAAAAGTTATGGGACACTGTAAAGTCCATGGAGAATAAGAACACCTCCTCCCAGCTGCCCACTGCACTGAGGATAGGAAACACTGTCACCACCGATAAATCCACTATAATTGAGAATTTCAATAAGCATTTTTCTACGGCTGGCCATGCTTTCCACCTGGCTACCCCTACCCCGGTCAACAGCACTGCACCCCCCACAGCAACTCGCCCAAGCCTTCTCCATTTCTCCTTCTCCCAAATCCAGTCAGCTGATGTTCTGAAAAAGCTGCAAAATCTGGACCCCTACAAATCAGCAGGGCTAGACAATCTGGACCCTGTCTTTCTAAAATTATCTGCCGAAATTGTTGCAACCCCTATTACTAGCCTGTTCAACCTCTCTTTCGTGTCATCTGAAATTCCCAAAGATTGGAAAGCAGCTGCGGTCATCCCCCTCTTCAAAGGGGGGGACACTCTTGACCCAAACTGGAAAGACGGGTCTGTTAGCCAGATCGAGTGCTTACAATTCACATTATGAACAATTTCTTTATCATGTAAGTTCACTAAAAGGTAAGGATTTGTTGTACTAGGCAACCACCCTTGCTTTTTATGTTTGGATTGAACACCAATTTCAAGAAACAATCTTTCAAATACATTCAACCAAATGAATGTAATGCACTGTGGATTTTTTTTTTTTATCGATTCTCTCAGTTTGATATCTATGTTTTGATAAAGTCAGAATAAAAGCTCAGTAAAACCTTTTGGCTTAAATAATTCAAATAGTCTGCTCAGAGCTGTGATCATTATAGTTATTACACCTATTGTCATCATCTATCCAGTACTTCTCACTGTGTGTGTGTGTGTTTTTTGGGTGTGTGTTCGTGTACATCCCAGTATAATAATTCCACACCTCTGAACTATTACCTTCCACTAGCTACTGACCCCGTGGGCTTCAAAAGAACCAAGTGAACATACACTATATTCTGTAGTTTAATCTGTCTGCCAACAACAGTAGCTAGAGTTCTCTACTGTCTTCCATTCACCCATGTGACTTCAGCACTGGAATAATAATAACTACCCACACTGGACCTTTAACACTGTGTATGGCAATACACATCCCAGCATGCAAAGCCCTAGTCTTGGAAACAAATATCTAAAAACATTGTACACTATAAGATCCTTGGCAGTAATCAGTAATAGTTCTATGATAATAATAGACAATAGGGTGAACATTTGCAGTAATTGAGATGACAGATCAAATGGCGATTGGCTTTAGTTGGTAGGAAAGGAGAAGTGTAATATATACAGCTGAAGTCGGAAGTTTACATACACCTCAGCCAAATATATTTAAACTCAGTTTTTCACAAGTCCTGACATTGAATCCTAGTAAAAATTCCCTGTCTTAGGTCAGTTAGGATCAACACTTCCTTTTAAGAATGTGAAATGTCAGAATAATAGTAGAGAGAATGATTAATTTCAGCTTGTGTTTCTTTCATCACATTCCCAGTGGGTCAGAAGTTTACATACACTCAATTAGTATTTGGTAGCATTACCTTTAAATTGTTTCACTTGGGTCAAACATTTCAGGTAGCCTTCCACAAGCTTTCCACAATAAGTTGGGTGAATTTTGGCCCATTCCTCCTGATAGAGCTGGTGTAACTGAGTCAGGTTTGTAGGCCTCCTTGCTTGCACAAACTTTTTCAGTTATGCCCACACATTTTCTATAGGATTGAGGTCAGGGCTTTGTGATGGCCACTCCAATACCTTGACTGTGTTGTCCTTAAGACATTTTTCCACAACTTTGGAAGTATGCTTGGGGTCATTGTCCACTTGGAAGACCCATTTGCGACCAAGCTGTAACTTCCTGACTGATGTCTTGATGTTGCTTCAATATATCCACATAATTTTCCATCCTCACGATGCCATCTATTTTGTGAAGCGCACCAGTCCCTCCTGCAGCAAATCACCGCCACAACATGATGCTGCCACCGCAGTGCTTCACAGTTTGCAAGCCTCCCCCTTCTTCCTCCAAACATAACGATGGACATTATGGCCAAACAGTTCTATTATTGTTTCATCAGACCAGAGGACATTTCTCTAAAAAGTACGATCATTGTCCCCATGTGCAGTTGCAAACCGTAGTCAGGCTTTTTTATGGCGGATTTGGAGCAGTGGCTTCTTCCTTGCCGAGTGGCCTTTCAGGTTATGTTGATATAGGACTCATTTTACTGTGGATATAGATACTTTTTTACCTGTTTCATCCAGCATCTTCACAAAGTCCTTTGCTGTTGTTCTGGGATTGATTTGCACTTTTCGCACATAGTACGTTCATCTCTAGGAGAGAGAACAAGTCTCCTTCCTGAGTGGTATGATGGCTGCATGGTTCAATGGTGTTTATACTCATGTACTATTGTTTGTACAGATGAACGTGATACCTTCAGGCATTTGGAAATTGCACCCAAGGATGAACCAGACTTGTGGAGGTCTACTATTTTTCTTCTGAGGTCTTGGCTGATTTCTTTTGATTTTCCAGTGATGCCAAGCAAAGAGGCACTGAGTTTGGTAGGACTTGAAATACATCCACAGGTACACCGCCAACTGACTCAAATTATGTCAATTAGCCCATCAGAAGCTTCTAAAGCCATGACATCATTTTCTGGAGAATTTCCAAGCTGTTTATAGGCACAGTCAACTTAGTGTGTGAACTTCTGACCCACTGGAATTGTGATACAGTGAATTATAAGTGAAATAATCTGCTTGTAAACAACTGTTGGAAAAATTACTTTTGTCAAGCACAAAGTAGATGTCCTAACCGACTTGCCAAAATTCTAGTTTGTTAACATCACATTTGTGGAGTGGTTGAAGAACTAGTTTTAATGATTCTAACCTAAGTGTATGTAAACTTCTGACTGTATGTGTCTGCAGAATAAGTGGCCCTAAAAACCTGCTACCTCTGTACAGAACTCCAGAGTAGGTCTGAGCAGTCAACCTACTCATGGTGCCCATAGGACAAAACACTGTCAAAGCACATTACTACCTTTGCTCTCGTTCTCTCTCTCTTTCTCCATCCCTCCCCCTCTCTCTCTTGCTCTCGCTCTCATTCTCCCACTCCCTCCCTCCCCCCTCTCCTCCTCTTGTGCCGTTTGTGAGTAGAGTATCCAAATATTCCAGCCCTCATTTCAGTAGTGTGCCGAGGGGCATGGCTCTCGGAGCATAAAACACAAAACCCTTTCCAACTAGGCTTCTGGAGTTGTGTCAGCTAGGACTGGTTTATTTTAAGCTACATTGTGTACTATATTCCTCCTTTAACAGTATCCTTGGTGGTGTGTCTGACTTCTTACATAAAGAAACATCCCTCCATTTAACACCCCAGAAAACACTACCATTTGTCTCATTTGGCTCATGCAAAGAGAGGGTGAAGGGAAAGAGCACTGGGAGAACGATGAGGATGAGAGTGAATGGATAAAGGACAACCAGAGAGAATGGAAGAGGTTGAATGGCTAATATCACCAAGTTTGGGCCTAGGGTGAAGGGTGTTGTGACTTTGGGCCCACGAGGAGGACATGCACAACGGGGGTGATTTACAATTACACATTAACACAAGAGCCAGGGTCACCCTTCCTGCCCTTGAGTGGATTATCAGAGCCACTGGAATGTGCTTCATGATATGACAGAGCCATAAAGGCCACCTGGGACCATTATAGCTAATTTCTTGGAACCTGAGTGGCCCCTGGGAAGAGCACGAGACAAAATTCAGAGACAAAAAGATCCCTGAGAGAAAATGGTGCCAAGAGCCCCAGAACATATTAAACACGTTTATTTTTAATTTTTGGGGAAATACTTTTTTTTTTGGTAACTACAGTTCAAAACTTTGGTGTCATTTAGAAATGTCTTTTTGGAAGATCTCGTACAACGCTTTGTACTACTCCCTTCACAGAACAACACAAACTGGCTCTAACCAGAATAGAAAGAGGAGTGGGAGGCCCGGTGCACAACTGAGCAAGAGGACAAGTACATTAGTGTCTAGTTTGAGAAACAGACGCCTCACAAGTCCTCAACTGGCAGCTTCATTAAATACAAAACACCAGTCTCAACGTCAACAGTGAAGAAGCGACTACGGGATGCTGGCCTTCTAGGCAGAGTTCCTCTGTCCAGTGTCTGTGTTCTTTTGCCCAGCTTAATCTTTAATTTTTATTGGCCAGTCTGAGATATGGCTTTTTCTTTGCAACTCTGCCCTAATTGGAGTAAACCAATAAACAATAACATTTAGACTTCTACTTCCAGCTTATACATACTATATACATTTTACGGACACAGTATATTTTACAACCGTTATATTTTGTTATATACCTATCTCTGAACACCATCCAGTTTTGATTTCTATTTGTCATATATTTTTCAACTGTGCTCTGATGTTTCACAAAAGTTCTGAACCTTTCTGTTCTCATAGTTTCTAAAGATTGTAAATTAAAGATAAACATTTTTGCTAAGGGAATAATTATATTATTGATCGATTGACTATGATTTTTCAAATCCCCCAGCAGTGCTATTTGCAGAGTTAGCTCCAGGTAAATGTTGCAATTCTTCAGCCATTCCTGCCAAGCTACATTTGGACAGCACCAAAACAAATGATCTAATGATTTGTCTCTTTACAGCAAAATCTACAGAGCTGGGATGGTTGCATCCTCCATATAAACTCAGCAAAAAATAAACGTCCTCTCACTGTGAACTGCGTTTATTTTCAGCAAACTTAACATGTGAAAATATTTGTATGAACATAACAAGATTCAACAACTGAGATTTAAACTGAACAAGTTCCACAGACACGTGACTAACAGAAATGGAATAATGTGTCCCTGAATAAAGGGGGGGTCAAAATCAAAAGTAACAGTCAGTTTCTGGTGTGGCCACCAGCTGCATTAAGAACTTCAGTTCTTTCTGTGAGATGTTACCCCACTCTTCCACTAAGGCACCTGCAAGTTCCCAGACATTTCTGGGGGGAATGGCCCTAGCCCCAACAGGTCCCAGACGAGCTCAATGGGATTGTGATCCAGGCTCTTTGCTGGCCATGGCAGAACACTGACATTCCTGTCTTGCAGGAAATCACGCACAGAACGAGCAGTATGGCTGGTGGCATTGTCATGCTGGAGGGTCATGGCAGGATGAGCCTGCAGAAAGGGTACCACATGAGGTACCACACAACGCTGTGTGTTACAGGGAGGATGTTTTCCCTGTAACACACAGCGTTGAGATTGCCTGCAATGACAACAAGCTCAGTCCGATGATGCTGTGACACACCGCCCCGACCATGACGGACCATCGATCCCGCTCCAGAGTACAGGCCTTGGTGTAACGCTCATTCCTTCGACGATAACCGCCAATCCGACGATTACCCCTGGTGAGACAAAACCACGACTCGTCAGTGAAGGGCACTTTTTGCCAGTCCTGTCTGGTCCAGCAACAGTGGGTTTGTGCCCATAGGTGACGTTGTTATTGGTGATGTCTGGTGAGGACCTGCCTTACTACAACAGGCCTACAAGCCCTCAGTCCAGCCTCTCTCAGCCTATTGCGGACAGTCTGAGCACTGATGGAGGGATTGTGCGTTCCTGGTGTAACTCGGGCAGTTGTTGTTGCCATCCTGTACCTGTGCCGCAGGTGTGATGTTCGGATGTACCGAACATTACCGATTCTGATGTTCGGATGTACCGAACATTACCGAACATTACCGATTCTGTGCAGGTGTTGTTACACGTGGTCTGCCACCGCAAGGATGATCAGCTGTCTGTCCTGTCTCCCTGTAGCTCTGTTTTAGGCGTCTCAGTACGGACATTGCAATTTATTGCCCTGGCCACATCTGCAGTCCTCATGCCTCCTTGCAGCATGGCTAAGGCACATTCACGCAGATGAGCAGGGACCCTGGGCATCTTTCTTTAGGTGTTTTTCAGAGTCAGTAGAAAGGCCTCTTTAGTATCCTACGTTTTCATAACTGTGACCTTAATTGCCTACCGTCTGTAAGCTTTTAGTGTCTTAATGACCATTCCACAGGTGCATGTTCATTAATTGTTTATGGTTCATTGAACAAGCATGGGAAATAGTGTTTCAACCATTTACAATGAAGATCTGTGAAGTTATTTGGATGATTAAGAATTATCTTTGAAAGACAGGGTCCTGAAAAAGGGACCTTTCTTTTTTTGCTCAGTTTTTTAACATTCTTTTGGTTGCAATAATTTTATATAATCATTTAAATAGAAAAACTCTTAAGTTTTGAATCTGGCTTCGTTTTGTGTATCAGTTTATACACCGTGATAGAAAATCACTTCCCAACTATTTTGCAATCAATATGGCACAGCTGTCAATTCTTTAGTCCTTAAATGAAACTGGTATACTTATATATTTATTTATCACAATTTTCTTTAACCAATTTTGATCCTTAATTCAGGGTTGACAGACAAGTTCATTACCTTCTTCCCCTTTTACTTGCCTCTTCCATTTTTGTGTTTCTTATAAATTACTTAAACTGACAAACTTTTGGTATGAGCCCAATATACATTGTGATATTTTTCCTGTTTTTTCCTACGTTATTAAATGTATAATATGTTTTTAAATTGTGAAATTGTCCTCTTAACAGGAAAAAACATTATGTGAACACTTATGAGAAAATCCCAATCTCATATTGAACATTAAACAGGTTGAGTTCTCTGAATCAACGGGGCATTCCCAATGTTACACTGTTTGGACATTAAAGGCCGTCATTGAAAATAAGAATTTGTTCTTAACTGACTTGCCTAGTAAAATAAAGGTAAAATAAAAAATAAATAAAGCCCGCCTCCTGGATTCTCCCTATGTAGTAGAACATTTACCAGACAACTGGTGGAAAAACATAGGAATGGGAAAAGAAATGGAAAAACATGGCTAATCTATGTCTAATGGCATGCTAATATCGATGGACTTACTAAACAGAAAATGTAATCTTATCAAGTCAAGTTCTGTAAGGCGAGGACACCTGTTGGGCAAATTATCCCATCTCCTGGAACTGAGCTGAAAACTCAGCACAAAAGACAGACAAATGGAGAATTGAATCAACTTGGAAGAGAAAAAGGAGGGAGAGCAGGAGGGAGAGAGGAGAGTAGACATAACAAAGAGTTGTCAGTCTTGGACTGAAACAGTACAACTATTCAGCATCGCAAAATGATCATCTTAATAGATCAATCATAATCTTTGTGTTTCTTTCCACTGTGTGTTTCTTAGCATAATAATACATCCTCTCTTTATAAATAAGTGTGGTTTTCTCTTGCTTTGACAAATGCTGTCTCTAAGACAATTAAAGACCTTACGTATACTTTAAGATTGTTGACATGAGACTTGATGAATGAAGGCTAAAATAATAAACTAATAAAAACGATTACTTGTGACCTTACACAACTTTTAACTTGAAATAGTAGGCCGATTAATTCATTAATTAAGTCACCAATTATTAGACCTCTAAAGTTCCTACAAGGGAAAGTACAGCAGGACACTGAGAGGAGGATGAGACTGATGGGCTAACAGCCTTGTTGTGCCAACATGGGATCACAGCAGGACACTAACAGCAGCCTTGTTGTGTCTATTGGGGATCGCTGCAGGACATTAACAACAGCCTTGTTGTGTCTTTAGGGGATCACAGCCGTGTTGTGTCTACAGGGGATCACAGCCTTTTGTGTCTATAGGGGATCGTCTATAGGGGATCAAAGCCTTGCTGTGTCTATAGGGGATCATAGCCTTGTTGTGTCTATATGGGATCCCAGCCTTGTTGTGTCTATAGGGGATCACAGCCTTGTTGTGTCTATAGAGGATCAAAGCCTTGTTGTGTCTATAGGGGATCACAGCCTTGATGTGTCTATAGGGGATCACAGCCATGTTGTGACTATAGGGGATCACAGCCAAGTTGTGTCTATATGGGATCACAGTCAAGTTGTGTCTATAGGGGATCACAGCCTTGTTGTGTCTATAGGGGATCACAGCCTTGTTGTGGCTATAGAGGATCAAAGCCTTGTTGTGTCTATAGGGGATCACAGCCTTGTTGTGTCTATAGGGGATCACAGCCGTGTTGTGTCTATAGGAGATCACAGCCTTGTTGTGTCTATAGGGGATCACAGCAGGGGATGTACAGTACAAAAGTAGCCTGGGTCACTGAGTCGCTGAACACAGAGAAGATCAGCAGCCCGAAGAGGAGTATCGCTTCTGCTTGCCATGATTGGCATGCTCTACAGAGGAACCAGCTTGAAAGAGTGTTCTATTTACTTTTGGGAGAAAGGGGGATAGAGGAAGAGGAGGGCTCATTAAAAATATATATATATTGGGAAAGGAGACAATTAGGGACACAGGCTACCCTCTTTTGTTCAGAAGTTTGGGGGGAAATGAAGTCCAGAGCCATTAGAACTGTCTAGCAGTGTGGTAGATAGCCTACTTGGTAATGGTATGCCTAAGGGGAGCTGGTAACATCACCGCTACATTTTACGTGGCCATGTACACTGACACACCAACTGGATGTGCTTAGTAGTTTAGTTTACAACAAGTGGGTCAATTTGTTATTACACAGAGAAAAGGATAGTATTTTACTGCAGTAGCCCTGAATCAAATCAAATCAAATCAAATCAAATGTATTTATATAGCCCTTCGTACATCAGCTGATATCTCAAAGTGTTGTACAGAAACCCAGCCTAAAACCCCAAACAGCAAGCAATGCAAGTGTAGAAGCACGGTGGCTAGGAAAAACTCCCTAGAAAGGCCAATACCTAGGAAGAAACCTAGAGAGGAACCAGGCTATGTGGGGTGGCCAGTCCTCTTCTGGCTGTGCCGGGTGGAGATTATAACAGAACATGGCCAAGATGTTCAAATGTTCATAAATGACCAGCATGGTCGAATAATAATAAGGCAGAACAGTTGAAACTGGAGCAGCAGCACAGTCAGGTGGAAGTTGAAACTGGAATGAGATGAACTGCTCCAGGATATATCTTACACTGTCACATCTCATTCCTAGCTTCAAGACCAGCACAGAGCAATGACAAGGCTTCCTGCAAACCATCTAACTACATGAAAGTCTAGTTGAATTATCTCAATACATTGAGCTTGTTAAATTACATTGGAGAAATGTTATAGGATGGGATTTCACAATGCTCTCAAAAAGTAGCACTCAGAGAAGCAGGAACCACCGAAACCTTTGTCAAGGACCATTTTGTAGAGAAGCTACCTTAGATGAACTTTAGATACCTCATATAAACTGTGAATCTTAGAATTGCTTTACTCAGCAACAATCAATGCTTTGACACTCAAAATGAGAAAACACTACAGCTCATCTGGAATCATCCCAATAACCAAAGATTACTGCAGTCATAAGTTCCTCCCTGACCTAATATCTACAGTGGGGCAAAAAAGTATTTAGTCAGCCACCAATTGTGCAAGGTCTCCCACTTAAAAAGATGAGAGAGGCCTGTAATTTTCATCATAGGTACACTTCAACTATGACAGACAAAATGAGAGAGAAAAAAATCAGAAAATCACATTGTAGGATTTTTTATTTATTTATTTGCAAATTATGGTGGAAAATAAGTATTTGGTCAATAACAAAAGTGTATCTCAATACTTTGTTATATACCCTTTGTTGGCAATGACAGAGGTCAAACATTTTCTGTAAGTCTTCACAAGGTTTTCACACACTGTTGCTGGTATTTTGGCCCATTCCTCCTTGCAGATCTCCTCTAGAGCAGTGATGTTTTGGGGCTGTTGCTGGGCAACACGGACTTTCAACTCCCTCCAAAGATTTTCTATGGGGTTGAGATCTGGAGACTGGCTAGGCCACTCCAGGACCTTGAAATGCTTCTTACGAAGCCTCTCCTTCGTTGCCCGGGCGGTGTGTTTGGGATCATTGTCATGCTGAAAGACCCAGCCACATTACATCGTCCATGCCCTTGCTGATGGAAGAATGTTTTCACTCAAAATCTCATGATACATGGCCCCATTCATTCTTTCCTTTACACGGATCAGTCGTCCTGGTCCCTTTGCAGAAAACCAGCCCCAAAGCATGATGTTTCCACCCCCATGCTTCACAGTAGGTATGGTGTTCTTTGGATGCAACTCAGCATTCTTTGTCCTCCAAACACGACGACTTGAGTTTTTACCAAAACGTTATATTTTGGTTTCATCTGATCATATGACATTCTCCCAATCTTCTTCTGGATCATTAAAATGCTCTCTAGCCAACTTCAGACAGGCCTGGACATGTACTGGCTTAAGCAGGGGGATACGTCTGGCACTGCAGGATTTGAGTCCCTGGCGGCGTAGTGTGTTACTGATCGTAGGCTTGGTTACTTTGGTCCCAGCTCTCTGCAGGTCATTCACTAGGTCCCCCCGTGTGGTTCTGGGATTTTTGCTCACCGTTCTTGTGATCATTTTGACCCCACGGGGTGAAATCTTGCATGGAGCCCCAGATCGAGGGAGATTATCAGTGGTCTTGTATGTCTTCCATTTCCTAATAATTGCTCCCACAGTTGATTTATTCAAACCAAGCTGCTTACCTATTGCAGATGAAGTCTTCCCAGCCTGGTGCAGGTCTACAATTTTGTTTCTGGTGTCCTTTGACAGCTCTTTGGTCTTGGCCATAGTGGAGTTTGGAGTGTGACTGTTTGAGGTTGTGGACAGGTGTCTTTTATACTGATAACAAGTTCAAGCAGGTGCCATTAATACAGGTAACGAGTGGAGGACAGAGGAGCCTCTTAAAGAAGAAGTTACAAGTCTGTGAGAGCCAGAAATCTTGCTTGTTTGTAGGTGACCAAATACTTATTTTCCACCATAATTTGCAAATAAATTCATTAAAAATCCTACAATGTGATTTTCTGGAGAAAAAAAATCTAATTTTGTCTGTCATAGTTGAAGTGTACCTATGATGAAAATTACAGGCCTCTCTCATCTTTTTAAGAGGGAGAACTTGCACAATTGGTGGCTGACTAAATACTTTTTTGCCCCACTGTATATAGATAGCTTTGACACTGCAACTGAATAGCTTAAGATTGTTTACTTATCTGTATTTCATTCATTCAACATTAACATGATAAGCGCTGATAAGTACCATACATAATTGATGAATGATTTGGCATGCTCTGATACATGTCTCCCTAACGTGAGCTGCAGCCACTGAGAACTGTTATTGAGTAGCAATCAATCAGCCACGCCAGCTTCAGTTAACTGGCTGAAGGAGAAGAAGGAGACCTGGGCTCGGGAGAATGGCATCCTGGCATCACATCCCACCCCCATTATAACACTCTTCAAGCAGGCCTCTCCAACTCTGAAGGTGTAACAAGGGGAATGAAAGCTGATTCTCTGAAGGTCTACAAGGAAGGACAAGGGGAATGGACCTACCTCTGATGAGATCACATCTCACCTCCATTATCACACTCTTCAACAAGGTCTCTCCAGCTCTGGTGTTCAATGAAGGACAAGGGGAATATGGGAATGGACCTATCTCTGTGCAAGTGTACCAGGACAAGGGGAATGGACCTGCCTCTGTGAAGGTGTACCAGCCCAGGACAAGGAGAATGGACCTACCTCTGTGAAGGTGTACCAGCCCAGGACAAGGAGAATGGACCTATCTCTGTGCAAGTGTACCAGGACAAGGGGAATGGACCTGCCTCTGTGAAGGTGTACCAGCCCAGGACAAAGAGAATGGACCTATCTTTGTGCAAGTGTACCAGGACACAGGGAATGGACAGGGCTTTATGCCTGAGACATTTAATAATGAGAGCATCGCTGGCAGGCCTACGGGGATCTATTTGAAACACAGTACGTTGCTGCTGCTGCTAATGTAAAGTGACACATCGGAGGAAGACATTCTCTTAGATTAGTTGCACCAAATGAGCATGCCTTCACATCGATGACAATAGAGCTATTGAAGAGCTATATAGCTATTCTGTCATTGTCAGAAATTTAAAGGCTTCTCCTGAGCTATTAATACAGTTCATATGTTTCCAGTGAAAGTGAAATTGGGTTGAAAAGGAAACTTTACAACACATTATATCATTATGTCCCAAGAGAAGTTTATGTAATAATATTGAAGTTTATACTGGACATTTTTATATAGCATACTTTCCCCTCAGGTAAACTGAGGTCTCCAATTGGATATTATATATTTCTTGAACTGCATTGTTGGTTAAGGGCTTGTAAGTAAGCATTTCATGGTAAGGTCTACACCTGTTGTATTCTGAGCATATAACAAACCAAATTTGATTTGATTTGACTTTGTGCGTTTTTCCTCCCTGGAGTGTCCAATTGGCAGAGTTTGCCATTATGGGAATATTCTATTGGTCCATTAAGCCAGGCAAACTCAACCAAGCACAGATCAAGTATGTGAAATGGTTTTGAATAGTATTTTAACGCAGGTCTGATGCACTGCCCAGCTGTTCCACAGCTATGCCAATGTGAATGGGATCTTTCTCTACAGGCACAGCCACAGCCAGCCCCAAAGGCAAGGCCTGATCACATGACCCATGTAGGACCACATGCCAGTTTCTCCTTCTGGTTGCATTAGAATGTGCTAAAAAAGAGGGAGACTCAAAAACACGTCTAAACTGTGCCAGTCCAGACACAATAAACAAACACATCAGAAACCACAGCTATAGAAAATAGCCAGAAGGCTACAATTAACTCTGGATCCCTAAGCCTAAATAGCACCAGCTAAACTGTGTCAATAGAAACACAAACAGTAACTCCATAGCCATAGAAAAGAACCGGAAGGCATCCATTTAAATAGCTGGGCAGAATCAGGACGATAGACCAATGTCACTGTGATGGATCTTCCACAGAGCTAAAACAACATTTCCCATTATAACAGGGTAATAGGAAGGCACAGTTGCAATTATTGGGGCATGGAGATGGAGTCCATCCTTTGGAGGTGAAAAGTTCTCTCTCTCATTTCAGAGATAGTAGAGATGGTAACACACTTTCTTTCAATAATTTACATCTTATAACGAGGTAAAATGTGCACTGATATAGGCTACTTCATTATCATTACAGTCAGAAACTAGAACTTGGAACTCAATTGATTCCAGGTGCCTGATTCCCTGTGGTAAATTGCTTCACTAACCCAGGAGGAAGTGATGCAGAGCAGAGCAGACACGCTATTAGAGAATGTCACTTATACAGTCTTTCTATTAACACCTACAATACCTCTGAGACTTCAGTCAATGGAGAGGAGGAGAGAAAGGGAAGGAGGAAGGGAGAGAGAGAGAGAGAGAGAGAGAGAGAGAGAGAGAGAGAGAGAGAGAGAGATGAGCTACTAGGCTTTACAACCACGTTGCCATGATTTTCATATAGACACTCAATCATTGTGTTACTTTTTACTGGTATGTTTACAAACACATATTTTGATGAATAGAATTGAAAGTTGTGTCTCATTATGGTAAGTGGTGAAATAAGTATAGCTAGTTACAATTGTAATGGCTTAGCAGATAATAAGAAAAGACGATCAGTATTTACCTGGCTAAAAGAGAAGGAATATAATATCTATTGTTTACAGGAAATTCATTCAACAATTTTAGATGCAGTTTGTGGGAAAAGGACTGGGGGGGCGAAATATATTTCTCCCATTGTAACGGTTTTCTTCCGCTGAAGGAGAGGAGGACCAAATTGCAGAGTGGTTAGTGTTCAACATCTTTAATATCTTTAATATAGACGACCAACGAGAACACTACAAAATACAAAACAATAAATGTGAAAACCAAAACAGTCCTATCTGGTGCAATGACACAAAGACAGAAGACAACCACTCACAAAGTACCCACAGAATATGGCTGCCTAAATATGGTTCCCAATCAGAGACAACGATAGACAGCTGCCTCTAATTGAGAACCAATCTAGGCATCCATAGACCTATAAATTACCTAGAATGGAAACAGCCCCATAAACATACAAAAATCCCTAGACCAGACAAAACGCATAAATCCCCCATGTCACACCCTGACTTAACCAAAATAATAAAGGAAACAAAGATAACTAAGGCCAGGGCGTGACAGTAACCCCCCCCCCCCCCCAAAAAAAGGTGCAGACTCCCGGCCGCACACCTAAATCCATAGGAGAGGCACCGGCGCGGGACGTGGACCCCACTCCACCATAGTCTTAGTCTCTTCCTAGGAACGGCGACCATCGCCGCCGACCTAGGATTGGTAACCCTACTAAAGGGCCCCACTCCACTAAACAAACTCCTCCGGACTGAGGGGCAGCTCTGGACTGAGGGGTAGCTCAGGACTGAGGGGCAGCTCAGGACTGAGGGATAGCCCAGGACTGAGGGGTAGCCCAGGACTGAGGGGTAGCCCAGGACTGAGGGGTAGCTCAGGATTGAGAGGTAGCTCAGTACTGAGAAGTAGCTCAGGACTGAGAGGTAGCTCAGGACTGAGAGGTAGCTCAGGCTGGTGAACGGCTCTGGCAGCTTCTGGCTGACTGACGGCCCTGGCAGCTCCTGGCTGACTGGCGGCTCTTGCAGATCCTGGCTGAATGGCGGCTCTGGCAGATCCTGGCTGAATGGCGGCTCTGGGAGATCCTGGCTGAATGGCGGCTCTGGCAGATCCTGGCTGAATGGTGGCTCTGGCAGATCCTGGCTGAATGGTGGCTCTGGCAGATCTTGGCTGAATGGCGGCTCTGGAAGATCCTGGCTGACTGGTGGCTCAGGACAGACAGGAGACTCTAGCAGCTCTGGACAGGCGGGAGAATCTAGCGGTTCTGGACAGGCGGGAGACTCTCACAGCTCTGGACAGGCAAGGCGCACTGTAGGCCTCAGGGCGAATGCGGGGAGGAGAAACAGGGAGTACTGGGCTCTGGACACGCACAGGAACGCACGGGGGGCTGCCACTGGAGGGATGGTGTGTGTAGGTGGCATTGGATAGACCGGACCCCGCACTGGCCTGTGCTGGCGAACCGGGGACACCATGCGTGTATGCCGGCCCATGGAGACGCACTGGAGACCAGATGCGTAGAGCCGGCTTCATGGCACCTGGCTCGATGCCCACTCTAGCCCGGCCGATACGAGGAGCTGGGCGGCAGAGTAACCTAGTGGTTACAGCGTTGGACTAGTAACCGGAAGGTTGCAAGTTCAAACCCCCGAGCTGACAAGGTACAAGGTTCTGCCCCTGAACAGGCAGTTAACCCACTGTTCGTTCCCAGGCCATCATTGTAAATAAGAATTTGTTCTTAACTGACTTGCCTGGTTAAATAATTTTATATAATTTTAATTAATAATTTTGATTTTTTAAGTACCGCACTGGGCTATGCACCCGCACTGGGGACACCGTGCGCTCCACAGCATAACACGGTGCCTGCCCGGTCTCTCTCGCCCTCCGGTAAGCACAGGAAGTTGGCGCAGGTCTCCTACCTGGCTTCGCCACACTTCCTGTGTACCCCCCAAGCGCCTCTCCGCCTTCGCTGCCTCCAGCTCTTCTTTGGGGCGCCGATATTCTCCTGGCTGTGCCCAGGGTCCTTTCCCGTCTAGGATCTCCTCCCAAGTCCATTAGTCCTGATTGCGCTGCTCCTCCTGCCGCTGCCTGTCACCACGCTGCTTGGTCCTGTTTTGGTGGGTGGTTCTGTAACGGTATTCTTCCGTCGAAGGAGAGGAGGGCCAAAATGCAGCGTAGTTCATGTTCAACATGTTTAATAAAAGACGATAACGTGAACACTACACAAATACAAAATAACAAACGTGGCAAAACCCGAAACAGTCCTATCTGGTGCAGAGAACACAAAGACAGGAAACAACCACCCACAAACCCCAACACAAAACAAGCTACCTAAATATGGTTGCTTTTGACTGCGTTTGAGCCTGTGGATTACTGAAGAAAACGCACAAACAAAACTGAGGTTTTTGGAAATAAAGAGACAAAAGGAACATTTATTGAGTAAATGAATGTCTTCTGAGTGCAACCATATGAAGATCATCAAAGGTAAGGGATTAATTTTATCTCTATTTCTGTGTTTTTTAACGCTTATGCTTGGCTGGTTACTGTTTGTAATCATTTGTCAACTGGGCTATGTTCTCAAATAATCGTAAGGTATGCTTTCGCCGTAAAGCATTTTTTAAATCTGACACCGTGGTTGGATTCACAAGTAGTTCATCTTTAAACCTATGTAAAATATGTTTTGTTTTCTGAATTTGTATAATGAGTATTTATGTATTTGAATTTGGCGCTCTGCAATCTCACTGGATGTTGGCCAGGTAGGAGCGTCCCACATACCCTAGAGAGGTTTTAACCTATACGGTCTAAATAATGATGATCCAAGATTCTTTGAAAATATATATAAGAATTTATCAACTCTACAAGCAACACTAGACTCTATTATTATGGTGGGAGATTTTAATACAGTCTTAAATAACTCTATGGACCGGAAAGGAAATCACACTACAAACTGTCACCCTCAGGCACTTAAGGAAATCATTTATGTCATGGATATATTGGAATTAGTGGATATATATATGCAGACTTAAATACCCTGACCTAGTGAGATATACATTGCAGAGGTTTAATCAAGCTAGTCGTCCTGACTACTTTCTTATGCCATTCTCTCTGGGACCTAAAGTTTAAAAAGTGTTGATAGAGGACAGAATGCGGTCGGATCATCACATAATTGGCATATACTTTACTCTTACAGAATTTCCACATGGGTGAGGAAATTGGAAATTTAATCAAAGCCTACTAGATGATACATTGTTTAGAACTAGGGCAGAAGAATATATAACTGACTTTTTCAGACATAACATAGGTACAGCAGATCCCCTTATTGTATGGGACACTTTTAAATGTGCCATTAGAGGCCATGCAATTCAGTACTCATCTATAAAACAAAAGCAATTTAGATCAAAAGAGTCAAAATTGGAGGACTAACAGTACAATTAGATAAATAATAAATGCTGTACCATAGAGGCACAGAATAAGTTAGAGACAAACCAAAAAGAAATGGAGGAACTTATTCAAGAAAGATCCAGTGTAATATACTATAAAAAAATAAAGCGAACTGGATGGAATATGGGAAAAAATGCACCAAATTATTTTTCAATCTTCAATATAGAAATGCTAACAAAAAAATGTATTGAAATTTGTTACAAATGATGGAGTCACACATGATTCACCAAAAAGTATTTTGAAAGAGGAAGTAAAGTACTTTAAGAATATATTTTTGTTTTAGTCTCCTCCATCTCCACTAACTGAAACTAATTGTATGGATTGTTTTTCCTAATAATAATGTCAAATTAACATCTGTACAGAAAGACTCATATGAAGGCCACATTACAGAGGAGTAACTCTTGATGCAATTAAAGCCTTTAAGGCTGGGAAAACTCCAGGGCTGTATGGCATATATACTCAGAGGACCATTATTAGCATATTTTAACCACTCCTATATAAATTGTAGATTATCAGACACGGAACAAGAAGGTCTGATATCATTATTACTGAAACAGGACCCAAGTGGTATGTATAAAGATCCAGTCCATTAAAAAAATTGGAGACCTCTTACACTTCAGTGTTGTGAAGCAAATATCCTAGCAAAAATGCTTGAAGCATAGAATTAAAAAAGCATTGTCAGATGTTATTCATCCTAATCATACAGGTTTTTTACATAGACGATACATTGGAGATAATATAAGACAAGTACTGGAAACAATAGAATACTATGAAATATCAGGGACACCAGGCCTGGTTTTCATAGCTGATTTTGAAAAGGCTTTTGATAAAGTACGACTGAAGAATGCCTAGAATATTTTAATTTGGGGGAATCTCTTATAGAAATTGTTAAAGTTATGTATAGTAACACTAGGTGTAAAATAATAAATAATGGCTACATCTCAGGAAGTTTTAAACTATCTAGAGGAGTAAAACAAGGTTGTCCACTATCGGCATATCTATTTATTATTGCCATTGAAATGTTAGCTGTTAAAATTAGATCAAACAATAATATTAAGTGATTAGAAATCTGTGGCTTAAAAACTAAGGTGTCATTGTACACTGATGATTCATGTTTTCTTTCAAAACCACAATTAGAATCTCTCCTCAGCCTCATAGAGGATCATGATCACTTTTGGTATCCTCTCTCGATTAAAACCAAATTATTATAAGTGTACTATGTTACGTATTGGATCACAAAAAAAATGCTAATTTTACATTACCGTGTAGTTTACCAATTAAATGGTCTGACAGAGATGTGGACATACTCGGTATACAAATCCCCAAAGAAAGAAATTCTCTCACTCCAATACATTTTTATAGAAAGTTAGCAAAAATAGATGAGAACTTGCTACCATGGAAAGGAAAATACCTCTCTATTTGTGGATAAAAATCACCCTGATTAACTCCTTAGTCATATCAAAGTTTACCTATTTGCTTATGGTTTGCCTACACCTAGTGACCTGATTTTTAAACAAAATATATTAAATTAAAAGGGCCTATTTATATAACGAATATGAATTCGGAGGGCAGAAATTATTCAATATTAAAGCATTAGACCTCTCACTAAAGGCATCAGTCATACAAAAGTTATACTTAAATCCAAACTGGATCTCTCGTAAAAAAAATGTTATCCCCAATTTCGTGGTATCCAATTGTTTTTAGTAGCTACTAGCTTATCTCATCGCTACAACTCCCGTACGAGCTCGGGAGAGATGAATGTTGAAAGTCATGCGTCCTCCGATACACAACCCAACCAAGCCGCACTGCTTCTTTAACACAGCACGCATCCAACCCCGAAGCCAGGGGTACTTCCGTTTGATTTCAGCGTGTGCAATCAGTGACGGCTGAAGTGTGTGCCAGTACTTTCCTTCAAGAATTATTCAGGTCACACTCAAGTCATTATTTATGATATCCAGATGGATATCAATGTCTTATTCAATTGAACTAATAAGTGAAATTGCCAGATTTACATTCTCAAATGGATCTTTTATATAATATCCAAATTGATGAGTTTTCTAAATAAGACATTGTAAACTTTTTCAAAACTAACCTAGATGAAGCAACTTCTCAGGTTAATTAAAGTTTAATTCCCAAATAGCCTATACAGGTTTGATTTATCATTAAATTGATCAATCAGTCAAATTAGTTTTTTGCAAAACCATTCAGTAATCCAGTACTGACAGAAGTCCGCCCCCAGCGGGAATCCCATGTAACTTTGACCTTAGGGAGAAGTGTACCACAGTGGTGAATGTTACCGTCATTTGATCTACTGTTTACACTTATGATATCCAATCAACGGAGATCTCATGGATTATCGTCTCATTCAATTTAATAAGTTAAATTGTTGAACATACCTTAACGTTCTTCCAATCAAATGAGACACTTTTAAACTTCTCATATTAACCTGGATGAAGCAACATCTCATATTAACCTGGATGAAGCAACATCTCATATTAACCTGGATGAAGCAACATCTCATATTAACCTGGATGAAGCAACTTCTCATATTAACCTGGATGAAGCAACTTCTCATATTAACCTGGATGAAGCAACATCTCATATTAACCTGGATGAAGCAACTTCTCATATTAACCTGGATGAAGCAACTTCTCATATTAACCTGGATGAAGCAACATCTCATATTAACCTGGATGAAGCAACCTCTCATATTAACCTGGATGAAGCAACTTCTCATATTAACCTGGATGAAGCAACATCTCATATTAACCTGGATGAAGCAACCTCTCATATTAACCTGGATGAAGCAACATCTCATATTAACCTGGATGAAGCAACATCTCATATTAACCTGGATGAAGCAACATCTCATATTAACCTGGATGAAGCAACATCTCATATTAACCTGGATGAAGCAACATCTCATATTAACCTGGATGAAGCAACATCTCATATTAACCTGGATGAAGCAACATCTCATATTAACCTGGATGAAGCAACATCTCATATTAACCTGGATGAAGCAACATCTCATATTAACCTGGATGAAGCAACATCTCATATTAACCTGGATGAAGCAACCTCTCATATTAACCTGGATGAAGCAACCTCTCATATTAACCTGGATGAAGCAACTTCTCAGGTTAATTAAAGTTTAATACCCAGATAGCCTACCCAGGTACGATTAATTAATTTGGCATTGATTAATTAATTCAATTTGCTTTTGCAAATTCATTCACGTCCAACTTCCACATTACTGGTACAGTACTGATGGTTCGTCAACATCTATAAATAGATTAAACTTGTCTTTGCAGCTTCCAATGAATTCCAAACCCAAACTTTGAAAAATAAATAGAACATTTTTTCCTGTAGATTTTTCTAATAATGTGCAAGCTATCAAAGGAGGTGGTCACCACCCCTCCGCTAATTAGTGAACCTCCACCCATAAAAGGATTGATCTCTGACCTCAGCAGCGATAACAACCCTAATTATGCCATTACTGAAAAAACAGCCGAAATTGCGAACGCTCTCCAAAATCAACCATCAAACACAGGCTTTGTGACGGTTCTCTCCACTTTAGCACTTATGTATCGCCATCAAAGGTTGGCATCGGTCCAATACCACAGTGCACAGCTAAAGCACGTGCAAGACATGGCTAACATGAGGGCACAGGTGGAGAGAACTGAGCAACTATTGACAAAAGCAGGAAATGAAAACATTCTGCTAGTCGAGGAACTGTGTTTGAAATCTGAACAATTAAAAGTAATTGCAAATACTCATGACGATGAACGAGCACAAACTCTCCAACAAAATCTTGTCTGCAGGAACAACTCAATTTAGCCAAAACTAAATAGCTAGAGCAATTCCACAGCTTCTGATATTAAGGTTATGGCTAGCCTCCTCTCCTAGGCACATCTCCTATACACTCTGATTTAAAATAAAAAGAAGATAAGCATGAGGTAGGAAACTCATGTTAGATTATCATAGTGGAGAAAATAGGCCTATCCAACAGCCTATTAACTGACAATGTAGGCTGCTTTCTCTGTGTCTCGAACATCTCTCATTCAGACTAAAAAGCCCAACATATCAGCAGATGCTTTACTGTTGCTGATACTGTGGATGAAAGAGTGGACATTGAAACTCTAGAAGGGATGAGAGACAGATGAGAGAAGGGATGAGCTGCCAGTCTGGCCCTGGTACACACAGCTCTCTCTCATACCAATGATGCCCTGCCAAGCCTAACACGCCTGGCAATCTACCAATGCCACCTAACTCTCCAAATCGATCCAATATAATACCCTCAAGAGGTTTGTTTCATCCATATCAGCTCATCTCTAACACAATGGGCTCTATTTTCGGCTGGCTTTAAGGAGGCATAAGTGTCAAGCGCACCTTCGTTTAGAATTTAGTCATGTTAAAACTGGGGCACAGGTATTTTCCACCCTTACGCCAGGTTCAGCAATTTACCTGTCTAACTTCAGCTCGCTGGCACCGAGGTGGGAGGGGTGGCAATATTTGAGGTGTGGACTGGAACCTCACCGCAACATTGCTACAGTACAAGCAGACTGAATGGAAATAGATGAAGAGACAGGAGAATAACCACAGCCTTGTTACTAGAAGACTGAATGGAAATAGATGAAGAGACAGGAGAATAACCACAGCCTTGTTATTAGAAGACAGGATGGAAATAGATGAAGAGACAGGAGAATAACCACGGCCTTGTTACTAGAAGACTGGATGGAAATAGATGAAGAGACAGGAGAATAACCACAGCCTTGTTATTAGAAGACTGAATGGAAATAGATGAAGAGACAGGAGAATAACCACAGCCTTGTTACTAGAAGACTGGATTGAAATAGATGAAGAGACAGGAGAATAACCACAGCCTTGTTATTAGAAGACTGAATGGAAATAGATGAAGAGACAGGAGAATAACCACAGCCTTGTTACTAGAAGACTGATGGAAATAGATGAAGAGACAGGAGAATAACCACAGCCTTGTTATTAGAAGACTGAATGGAAATAGATGAAGAGACAGTAGAATACCCACAGCCTTGTTACTAGAAGACTGGATGGAAATAGATGAAGAGACAGGAGAATAACGACAGCCTTGTTATTAGAAGACTGAATGGAAATAGATGAAGAGACAGGAGAATAACCACAGCCTTGTTATTAGAAGATGGAATGGAAATAGATGAAGAGACAGGAGAATAACCACAGCCTTGTTACTAGAAGACTGAATGGAAAAAGATGAAGAGACAGGAAAGTTGTCGAACCTAACCCCAACACTACTACCAGCAAACTGAATGGAGGTGGATGAAGAGGAGACAGAGTCTAACCCAACCCCAACACTACTACAAGCAGACTGAATGGAGGTGGATGAAGAGGAGACAGAGTCTAACCTAACCCCAACACTACTACCAGCATACTGAATGGAGGTGGATGAAGAGGAGACAGAGTCTAACCTAACCCCAACACACCTACCAGCAAACTGAATGGAGGTGGATGAAGAGGAGACAGAGTCTAACCTAACCTCAACACACCTACCAGCAGACTGAATGGAGGTGGATGAAGAGGAGACAGAGTCTAACCTAACCCCAACACACCTACCAGCAAACTGAATGGAGGTGGATGAAGAGGAGACAGAGTCTAACCTAACCCCAACACCAATACCAGGAAACTTAATGAAGGCGGATGAAGAGGAGACAGAGTCTAACCTAACCCCAACACTACTACCAGCAGACTGAATGGAAATAGATGAAGAGACAGGAGAATAACCACAGCCTTATTATTAGAAGACTGAATGGAAATAGATGAAGAGACAGGAGAATAACCACAGCCTTATTATTAGAAGACTGAATGGAAATAGATGAAGAGACAGGAGAATAACCACGGCCTTGTTACTAGAAGACTGGATGGAAATAGATGAAGAGACAGTTGAATAACCACAGCCTTGCTACTAGAAGACTTGATGGAAATAGATGAAGAGACAGGAGCATAACCACAGCCTTGTTACTAGAAGACTGGATTGAAATAGATGAAGAGACAGGAGAATAACCACAGCCTTGTTACTAGAAGACTGAATGGAAATAGATGAAGAGACAGGAGAATAACCACAGCCTTGTTATTAGAAGACAGGATGGAAATAGATGAAGAGACAGGAGAATAACCACAGCCTTGTTATTAGAAGACTGAATGGAAATAGATGAAGAGACAGGAAAGTTGTCGAAACTAACCCCAACACTACTACCAGGAAACTGAATGGAGGTGGATGAAGAGGAGACAGAGTCTAACCTAACCTCAACACACCTACCAGCAGAATGAATGGAGGTGGATGAAGAGGAGACAGAGTCTAACCTAACCCCAACACACCTACCAGCAAACTGAATGGAGGTGGATGAAGAGGAGACAGAGTCTAACCTAACCCCAACACTACTACCAGCAGACTGAATGGAGGTGGATGAAGAGGAGACAGAGTCTAACCTAACCCCAACACCAATACCAGGAAACTTAATGAAGGCGGATGAAGAGGAGACAGAGTCTAACCTAACCCCAACACTACTACAAGCAGACTGAATGGAGGTGGATGAAGAGGAGACAGAGTCTAACCTAACACCAACACTACTACAAGCAGACTGAATGGAGGTGGATGAAGAGGAGACAGAGTCTAACCCAACCCCAACACTACTACAAGCAGACTGAATGGAGGTGGATGAAGAGGAGACAGAGTCTAACCTAACCCCAACACACCTACCAGCAAACTGAATGGAGGTGGATGAAGAGGAGACAGAGTCTAACCTAACCCCAACACTAATACCAAGAAACTTAATGAAGGTGGATGAAGAGGAGACAGAGTCTAACCTAACCCCAACACTACTACCAGCAGACTGAATGGAGGTGGATGAAGAGGAGACAGAGTCTAACCTAACCCCAACACACCTACCAGCAAACTGAATGGAGGTGGATGAAGAGGAGACAGAGTCTAACCTAACCCCAACACTAATACCAAGAAACTTAATGAAGGTGGATGAAGAGGAGACAAGAGTCTAACCTAACCCCAACACTAATACCAAGAAACTTAATGAAGGTGGATGAAGAGGAGACAGAGTCTAACCTAACCCCAACACTACTACCAGCAGACTGAATGGAGGTGGATGAAGAGGAGACCGAGTCTAACCTAACCCCAACACCAATACCAGGAAACTGAATGGAGGTGGATGAAGAGGAGACAGAGTCTAACCTAACCCCAACACCAATACCAGGAAACTTAATAAAGGTGGATGAAGATGAGACAGAGTCTAACCTAACACCAACGCTACTATCAGCAGACTGAATGGATGTGGATGAAGAGGAGACAGAGTCTAACCTAACCCCAACACTACTACCAGCAGACTGAATGGAGGTGGATGAAGAGGAGACAGAGTCTAACCTAACACCAACGCTACTACCAGCAGACTGAATGGAGGTGGATGAAGAGGAGACAGAGTCTAACCTAACTCCAACACACCTACGAGGACACTGAATGGAGGTGGATGAAGAGGAGACCGAGTCTAACCTAACACCAACGCTACTACCAGCAAACTGAATAGAACTGGAGGTAGATGAGGAGATAGTAAGGAGAGTTAATTAATATGTCTGGGTTATGGTTCATTAGGACAGATCCTGTCTAATCAGGTTAACATACCTCCTCATTAGAGATGACTGTAACAGATAAGTTCACCTGCAGGCTGTATCACGATGGCCCTCCACTATTCCCTACATCAACATGATACATGAACATGAAATCCCCCCATACTAACCCCGATAACCACTAAGCAGATGCTTTTATTCATCAGTGACTTGCACCAGACATTGAGTGTACATACATTTTTGTGTGATCCCTGTGGGAATTGAACCCACGATATTGGCATTGCTAATACTATGTTTACCAGTTGAGGCACACATACCAGGATGAATCTTTTACTGGTTTGACACAGAGGTATCTCTCTCTGTTCAGAATGAAGCAGTCATGTCTGCTCTGGAATGGCAGGTGGAGGGTGACTTGCTTTATCAAGATAAATGACTGCTGGTGATTGACACTATTACAGGATGACTGACAACCGTATTAGTGATATTGCTGATATCTCTGACACATCTGTGAGATGTCTATGATCTATCATTAATCTCTCTCTGCTGTTTGTACTGAAAGCTACAGTATTTATGGGAGCAATCCGCTCCCTGTATCGGTAATTGTTATAAAATAACATTCATATTTGAGTTCATAAATTGCTTTGCTATTTGGATTTAAAAAGAGATTGGAAAGATTGGGTTACGATAACCTGCGTCTTCCTCCCTTCACATCTCAGCATTCAAGTGGTGTGCCTCACTCTAGTCAGCCCATCCACAGTGCATCCTAGGAGCAAGAGCTGCCAGTGCAGGGCCATGTATGAGATGAGGATGAGACAGCAGCCAGCACCTCTCCCTCACCTCTCATTGTGGTGCATTATCATCCTCCTTCAGACAATTTATCCATGTTTAATCCCCCCCACACACACCATAATGCACCACTGCAGCCCTGCGTGCTGACACCACAGCTCCTGTTTTAGAACTTTCTGCTAAACATCATAACCTGGAGTTATGTAAGGTAAGGGGGTGGGCGTTAGAGAGATGGCCCCCGTCAGCACCTCACCTTCACACAAACACACACACACATATGCATGCACGCCACACATCCTTCCCTACTTAGACAGTTAGGGTAACAGTAGAAGTGGGAATGAGGCACGCCGTATGACAGCTCACCTGGCCCCTCGTCTCCTTCCGGAGTGGCCCTGAAGCACACAGAACAGGACAAAACAGGACACTCTGTCTCTGTGCACATTAATGATTAATGACCAAGGTCTCAGAGACGTGGTGAGGATAGAGGTGACGTGGTGAGGATAGAGGTGACGTGGTGAGGATAGAGGTGACGTGGTGAGGATAGAGGTGACGTGGTGAGGATAGAGGTGACGTGGTGAGGATAGAGATGACGTGGTGAGGATAGAGATGGTGAGGATAGAGGTGACGTGGTGAGGATCGAGGTGACGTGGTGAGGATCGAGGTGACGTGGTGAGGATCGAGGTGACGTGGTGAGGATCGAGGTGACGTGGTGAGGATAGAGATGACGTGGTGAGGATAGAGGTAACGTGGTGAGGATAGAGATGACGTGGTGAGGATATAGGTGATGTGGTGAGGATAGAGATGACGTGGTGAGGATAGAGGTGACGTAGTGAGGATAGAGATGACGTGGTGAGGATAGAGGTGACGTGGTGAGGATAGAGATGACGTGGTGAGGATAGAGGTGACGTGGTGAGGATAGAGGTGACGTGGTGAGGATAGAGATGACGTGGTGAGGATAGAGATGACGTGGTGAGGATAGAGGTGACGTGGTGAGGAGAGGAGAGTCCAGTCAGGCAGCAACTAACCCCATCCCCAGGCAGGCTAATGTGAGCTACTAGGCTGCAAGGTCACTTTGATCTCCACTGGGGACAGGAAGTACAAGCTGGCCAATGGGAGGTACTGTACAGTTTGAGTAAGGAAGAAAAGAGAAGATTTGATATCTGATAATCTTCTGGGCAACCTTCTGCAAGCCCTTTCCTGTGTCCTGTATGCATCCTCAAATCTCAGGTACCTGGCTACAAGTATTTCTGTCTGTCTACCAACGGAGAATTTAGCCTCCATTTCCAAACCTCTCACCCAAACATCCATCTTGGCAATCTGCAGGGAGGCAGCTGTGGAAATCAGGCCAAGACGGAACGTTAACCCCATTAATGACACAGATCATGTAGGAGCTAACCTTCCCGCAGGCTACAGTCAAACTGGAGTAAAGACACAGCCATATATAGAGGGGGCTTAACTGCCTGAGACCAGGCAGAGGAAATTACAACTTTGAGAGTATTTTTGAGCAACTTGTGAACCGCATGCAAGTATTGTAGGTTTCAGAGTACAGCTATGTACAAGTGTTGTTGTGTGGTAGTATAATGTGTACGTGTAAGTACACATGTGTAAGCAAGCAGACAGGTTTCAGGTAGTGTTATGGCTAATGTAGTCTGACGTTTGTGTTAAAATGCCATTTTTGGCCCATTTGATTTAAGAGTTTAGCATGCAGTCTGTGTGGTGTGTGATTTGGCATGCAGTGGGTGGTGTGTGTGTGTGTGTGTGTCTGGGCTACAACACCAGTCTGACGAGAGCAGCAGGATGGCGGGCGGTGATGTAATAAGCCTGTTGCTATGGAGACCGGCATTGGTATCATAGCCTACCGCAACGTCACAGCAAATCCAAGGACGGGAGAAAGTCATCATCACAGGCTAGGCTGGCATCATTCTGTGTGCGTGTGCGTGTGTGTGTGTGTGTATGTTAGGCTGCTGAAGGAGCTGGTTACATCAAAACAGCCTGGCATCATCCTGCGAGGCACAACTATTACTAAATGATAAACATTCCCTCAAACAAAATATACTGTACCAAGGCCTAATACAGTGAGTCTACTCAGTGGTATCAAATAATCAATCGCATTTATTTACAAAGACTTTTTACATCAGCAGTTGTCACAAAGTGCTTATACAGAAACCCAGCCTAGAACCCCAGACGGCAAGGAATGCAGATGTATGAATGAAGCACAGTGGCTAAGAAAACCCCCCTAGAAAGGCAGGAACTATGAATAAACAAATAGTGTTACTACTAGGGATTAGTCCACGTCCCAGATGAGTGAATACGTCGTCCAGTCAAATGTCTGCTTAAATAAAAGTCCCTTCGCTGAGAGAACAAGCCTTATCTCTGCAATTGAAATGAGCGTCCTCTACACCCGCCACAGTCCCTCCCGTCTTTATGAGGCCAGCTATGCAGAACAACATTTTAATGTACATCTGTGACCTTCCCTTCCTCACAGAAGCCAGATCGGTGAGAGAGGAGCAGACAACCGATTATGTGCTCCCTGAGCTGGTATTTATCCCTAATTGAGGTAAAGGTCCTTTTGAATCTTTTGATAGAGCCGATTTGAGACAGATGAGGCTCAATAGAGAGAGAGAGACAGAGAGACAGACAGAGAGAGACAGAGAGACAGAGAGAGAGGCAGGAACCCAGGTAGAAACCTTGAGAGGAACCAGGCTCTGAGGGGTGGCCAGTCCTAAAAAACATTTCTTACCCCAGGATACCTGAACTAGTGACTATCCGGGAGAAGAAAGAAAAAGCAGCACTCTGTTGCTGTGTAAATCTGATAGATTTATTGACAGGACAAACAATAGGCTTACGTTTCAGCATAAATCGCCTTCATCCAAGCCTTGAGTAGGACAACAATGGGAGGCCCTTATTTACCGACGCAGGGTGTCCTGCTCGTTATGTCATTCAAACATGTCAATACTGTCAGTAGTATTAGCAACTACACAGGTTATTCAAACAAGAGCATGATCATCATTCAAGATTCCTACACATAATTCCACTTGAAAAACAAAAGATTGAAATAAACAAAGAAAAGCCTATTTATAAAAAAGATGAGAAAGAGAGCTGTTCATTCGGAACCTTTGGCCGGACGCAATCCCCAAAAACCCCAAAGAGCAAGCAATGCAGATGTAGAAGCACAGTGGCTAGGGAAAACTCCCTAGAACAGCAGGAACCTAGAGAGGAATCAGGCTCTGAGGCGTGGCCAGTCTTCTTCTGACTGTGCCGGGTGGAGATTATAAGAGTATGGCCATTAAGGCCAGATCATTATGAAGTGGGTTATTATTATGAGCTCATGTGTTCAATGAAAATTCCCTGTATGTTTCATCAAACAATAAACAATCTGCCATTCTGTGGTTGAAAAATAGTCAACTAGTAATCAACCTGTTCAATGTGAAACCTGATACTGAATGAACTGCATAGCACCCTCAAACTCAGCTCTGGACCTCCAAGCCAGTTCCACTGCATCTTTTCATTATTCCCCTCTAATCAGGTACTGATTTAGACCTGGGACACCCGCTGTGTGCAGAAAACCAGCAGGCTCCGGACCTTGTAGGGTCAGAGTTGAGTAGCCCTGGCATAGGCAATCCTCCAATGTCCTCAGCCCATCTACAGTACTATAAGTTCTAAGCCTGGCTGGGAGTGGGACCCCCGCCTATATGAAAGCTGACATTGCCTGTATCATGACATTTATACAATTACTGATTATCACCTCTGTCAAATTAGCTCTTAAATGGATATTTGGAATCTAACTGATAATGCTACAAACATCAATGATCTCGCTCTTGCTGCTGGTGAGTCTCTGATCCACCTCTACGCAGACGACACCATTCTGTATACTTCTGGCCCTTCTTTGGACACTGTGTTAACAACCCTCCAGACGAGCTTCAATGCCACACAACCCTCCTTCCATGGCCTCCAACTGCTCTTGAATACAAGTAAAACTAAATGCATGCTCTTCAACCGATCGCTGCCTGCACCTGCCCGCCCGTCCAGCATCACTACTCTGGATGGTTCTGACTTAGAATATGTGGACAACTACAAATACCTAGGTGTCTGGTTAGACTGTAAACTCTCCTTCCAGACTCACATCAAACATCTCCAATCCAAAGTTAAATCTAGAATTGGCTTCCTATTTCGCAACAAAGCCTCCTTCACTCATGCTGCCAAACATACCCTCGTAAAACTGACTATCCTACCGATCCTCGACTTCGGCGATGTCATTTATAAAATAGCCTCCAATACCCTCCCTACTCAATCAATTTGGATGCAGTCTATCACAGTGCCATCCGTTTTGTCACCAAAGCCCCATATACTACCCACCACTGCGACCCAAACAACTACCTCTTTCCCTACTATATTTATTTATTTATTTAGCTCCTTTGCACCCCATTATTTCTAATCTCTAATTCCACTGCAAATCTACCATTCCAGTGTTTTACTTGCTATATTGTATTTACTTTGCCACCATGGCCTTTTTTTGCCTTTACCTCCCTTATCTCACCTCATTCGTTCACATCGTATATAGACTTGTTTATACTGTATTAGTGACTGTATGTTTGTTTTACTCCATGTGTAACTCTGTGTTGTATGTGTCGACCTGCTTTGCTTTATCTTGGCCAGGTCGCAATTGTAAATGAGAACTTGTTCTCCACCTACCCTACCTGGTTAAATAAAGGTTAAATAAAATACATCAAATAAAATAAAAAACACCACAATGGGACACTGCTTTGGGACACACTGAGACACTGCTTTGGGACACACTGAGACACTGCTTTGGGACACACTGAGACACTGCTTTGGGACACACTGAGACACTGCTTTGGGACACACTGAGACACTGCTTTGGGACACACTGAGACACTGCTTTGGGACACACTGAGACACTGCTTTGGGACACACTGAGACACTGCTTTGGGACACACTGAGACACTGCTTTGGGACACACTGAGACACTGCTTTGGGACACACTGAGACACTGCTTTGGGACACACTGAGACACTGCTTTGGGACACACTGCTGTGCATTCGACTACATTAGCTATTTCCACAGTCCATATTTACATGTTTTGTTGTTAGCCACAGCCAGCTACAGAGCATCCGAATGACCTTGTTATCGTTGTGTTCCTCTAAACAGCATTACTAACATGAATAAATAAACAAATAGTGTTACTACTGGGGATTAGTCCACGTCCCAGATGAGTGAATACATCGTCCAGTCAAATGTCTGCTTAGATAAAAGTCCCTTCGCTGAGAGAACAAGCCTTCTCTCTGCAATTGAAATGAGCGTCCTCTCCACCCACCACAGTCCCTCCCGTCTTTATGAGGCCAGCTATGCAGAACAACATTTTAATGTACATCTGTGACCTTCCCTTCCTCACAGAAGCCAGATCGGTGAGAGAGGAGCAGACAACCCATTATGTGCTCCCTGAGCTGGTATTTATCCCTAATTGAGGTAAAGTACCTTTTGAATCTTTTGATAGATCCGATTTGAGACAGATGAGGCTCAATAGAGAGAGAGAGACAGAGAGACAGAGAGAGAGAGAGACAGAGAGAGAGAGAGAGAGAGAGAACCATAGAAACATGAGTGATGCACTGTAACTGGGGCGGCAGGGTAGCCTAGTGGTTAGAGCGTTGGACTAGTAACCGGAAGGTTGCAAGTTCAAGCCCCCGAGCTGACAAGGCAGTTAACCCACTGTTCCTAGGCCGTCATTGAAAATAAGAATGTGTTCTTAACTGACTTGCCTAGTTAAATAAAGGTAAAAATAAAAAATAAAAACTCATAACCAGATAGTCACTGAATGGGACTGTTTGAATGCAGGAAAATTAAGTGGTGCCCTCACATGCTCTGGAAACAGACCTGAGAGGGCCAATTAGATCCTGTATGTTTATATTGAATACAAAATGGTAGGAGAGAGGCAGGTCCACTAATATGCAACACAAAATAACAACCGATGAAGGAGGTTAATCGTTAATAAAAAGTTGAAACACATTGGTTGAAATTAGGGATGCACAATATATCGGTGAACATATTGGAATCGGCCGATATTAGCTAAAAATGCCGATATTAGCTAAAAATGCCAACATTGGTATCGGCCCGATGTCTAGGTTAAAGGTGATGGAATTGCCTTTGACAATCAATTGTTCTCTGTTGTGGGTGATGTTGGCTTTTGCCAACTGGTCAAAAGCACCGGGCACCGGGCACCAAGTGCGTTATTTTTCAGATGTTGCCCTACCGGAGTTACACAGTAATAGCGTCACTGCTATTAGCTTCACGGCATACATACTATGGAACGCCGTTTGGGTCTTTGCGTTTCAAAAAATATTGTAGCACTGTCAAAGCTGTACAAAAAAGTCTGCAAACAAGCAAACATCGGCCACGAACAATGTGTTTACAATACCACGTTGGTAATAAAGCACCATTTGTTCGACCGCAGCTAGATTTACCTTGGTACCTAGCTAGCACCAATAAAACCATCCTGAAAACAATGACCAGGAGAAACTGCATTCATTTTCATTATTCTTAGCAATGATTTAGGAATCCTTGTGAGTAAGTATTAGCTAGGTTTCCACTTGTTGTTGGCCTACTGAAATTGAACTACAGTTCATGAAAATAAATAGCTAGCCAACTACTTAACCTTGTTGCCCAAAGCTAATGTTATAAGCCGCCAGCTAGCTTTATCTGGCTATTGAGGCTCGACCGGATCGGGTTAGCCACAATAAGGATTAGGCACAATAGTGGAATTTGCAGTTTGCCTTCAAAATAAAAGTATATAATTGATAGTGATGCAAATGAATACAAATAGTAGAATTATGCCATACTTTTATTTTGAAAGCTAACCACAAAGTCCACTATTGTGGCTAATCCTTATTGTAGCTTCACTTAGATGGGTCCGACAACCATTAATCAAACAAGAACTATCTTATAAATTAGGGTTATTTTAGAAGATGACACCTAGCTATATAGTTAGCTAGCTAACTATAGCTACTGAAACAGATTATGTTGTTTTGCTATGTTTTTGGGGAAGAACATTGTTTGCATCCCTGAGCTAGCTAGCTTTTTTATGACCAGTGATAGTGTAATCAATGTGTAATATCTACATAAAAAATGTATGAACGTGTTCAATTATTATGTGACATGCAGTCATATTCAGATCCTGACTGGTCAGTTTATTTGACACGTCAAATAGTGTTATTTGACACATCAAATAGAAATAGGTTCTGATTATGTTTTACTGGTAATGGGGACGAACGTAAATGTGTGATAACATGCGTCTTGGTGAGAGGTGTAGGAGTCAGGCGCAGGAGAGCAGGGATGTCTGAGAAGCGTGTTTAATAATATAGTCCACCAATACAAAACGGCACAGACAAAAATCCCCAAACTACGCTCTCGAATACTCGGAAGAAGAACAAACACACTTCCGACACTTTACATACACGTGCGTAATAGCGAAAAAACAACAAACATCAAATACAATCGAGCGCAATACACACAAGTCTAATCCTGCACGAATTACGGCAGGTAACAGGTGCCCTATATACTCACAGAAATCAAAGCAATTGAAAACCAGGTGTGAAAAGGAACACAGACAAAACAACCAGAAAAAGAAAAAGGGATCGGTAGCGGCTAGTAGACCGGCGACCCCGAGCGCCGCCGAACAGGGAGAGGAGTTACCTTCGGTAGAAGTCGTGACAAAATGCCAACAAAATAATTTTTGGGTTAGTGTGTGTGTGTGTGTGTGTATGTGTGTGTGTAACCTGTATTTAACTAGGCAAGTCAGTTCATAACAAATTCTTATTTACAAAACCCAGACGACGCTGGGCCAATTGTGCACCTCCCTATGGGACAAATCACAGCCGGATGTGGTAGAGCCTGGATTCGAACCAGGGACTGTAGTTATGCCTCTTGCACTGAGATGCAGTGCATTAGACTGCTGCGTCCATGTGTGTGTTAACTATTTAACTGGCCGCAAAAAAAATGTAATATTGGTTATCCGTATCGTTTTTTTTGGCTAGCAAAATATCGGATATCGCTATCTGCCAAAAATGTCATATCGGTGCATCACTAGTTGAAATAGGTTCAATTTAGGTTCAATTATTGTCATTTCAGTGCTTTGTGCTTAAACATGGCTGTTGATTATGTTATTGTCCCTGAAGAAGAGAGTAATTGTAAATTACTTGCAGGAATAGATGAATGTGGATGATGACTCACAAGCTACATTGTTTTTCAGTTTGCTTTTCCAACAATGTTTACGCATTGTTTAATCATCAACTCTACCTTGTGTTTTACAGATGACCCTCCCTTCCTTAACTACTAAGATGGATGATCCAGCTCCAAAACACACATTATTACTGCAGAACGGTAACTGCTCAGTGCCAATCTAATGTTCACCAATTAGATTTGTGTGGCCGACTGGCCGTAGGTGGCTAGGAGCTGCAGTAAATGAACAGAATGATGGAAAACGTGTCTGGAATGTATTCACTGGCAAGCAGCTACTGGGATAAAGATAGGAGAGCTATGCTGTGTCTCTGTCTGTCTGTCTGTCTACTGGGATAAAGATAGGAGAGCTATGCTGTGTCTCTGTCTGTCTGTCTGTCTACTGGGATAAAGATAGGAGAGCTATGCTGTGTCTCTGTCTGTCTGTCTGTCTGTCTACTGGGATAAAGATAGGAGAGCTATGCTGTGTCTCTGTCTGTCTACTGGGATAAAGATAGGAGAGCTATGCTGTGTCTCTGTCTGTCTGTCTGTCTGTCTACTGGGATAAAGATAGGAGAGCTATGCTGTGTCTCTGTCTGTCTACTGGGATAAAGATAGGAGAGCTATGCTGTGTCTCTGTCTGTCTGTCTACTGGGATAAAGATAGGAGAGCTATGCTGTCTGTCTGTCTGTCTACTGGGATAAAGATAGGAGAGCTATGCTGTGTCTCTGTCTGTCTGTCTGTCTGTCTGTCTGTCTGTCTGTCTGTCTGTCTGTCTGTCTGTCTGTCTGTCTGTCTGTCTGTCTGTCTGTCTGTCTGTCTGTCTGTCTGTCTGTCTGTCTGTCTGTCTGTCTGTCTGTCTGTCTGTCTACTGGGAGAAAGATAGGAGAGCTATGCTCTGTCTGTCTGTCTGTCTGTCTGTCTGTCTGTCTGTCTGTCTGTCTGTCTGTCTGTCTGTCTGTCTGTCTGTCTGTCTGTCTGTCTGTCTGTCTGTCTACTGGAATAAAGATAGGAGAGCTATGCTGTGTCTCTGTCTGTCTGTCAGTCTGTCTGTCTGTCTGTCTGTCTGTCTGTCTGTCTGTCTGTCTGTCTGTCTGTCTGTCTGTCTGTCTGTCTGTCTGTCTGTCTGTCTGTCTGTCTGTCTGTCTGTCTGTCTACTGGGATAAAGATAGGAGTGCTATGCTGTCTGTCTGTCTGTCTGTCTGTCTGTCTGTCTGTCTGTCTGTCTGTCTGTCTGTCTGTCTGTCTGTCTGTCTGTCTGTCTGTCTGTCTGTCTGTCTGTCTGTCTGTCTGTCTGTCTGGCTGGCTGTCTGGCTGGCTGTCTGTCTGCCTGTCTGTCTGTCTGTCTGTCTACTGGGATAAAGATAGGAGAGCTATGCTGTGTCTCTGTCTGTCTGTCTGTCTGTCTGTCTGTCTGTCTGTCTGTCTGTCTGTCTGTCTGTCTGTCTGTCTGTCTGTCTGTCTGTCTGTCTGTCTGTCTGTCTGTCTGTCTGTCTGTCTGTCTGTCTGTCTGTCTGTCTGTCTGTCTGTCTGTCTGTCTGTCTGTCTGTCTGTCTGTCTGTCTGTCTGTCTGTCTGTCTGTCTGTCTGTCTACTGGGATAAAGATAGGAGAGCTATGCTGTGTCTCTGTCTGTCTGTCTACTGGGATAAAGATAGGAGAGCTATGCTGTGTCTCTCTCTCTCTGTCTGTCTGTCTGTCCGTCCGTCCGTCCGTCCGTCTGTCTGCATGAGGACGAGCCAGGCAGGAGTGATGCGGAAACGTGCCACTGGAAATGGGCAGTGGGCACACATAGACACGCACATACATACATGTGTGCGTGCGCGTGCACACACACGCACATACACGCTCGCACACACACAAACAAATCATGAAACTTCAAGAAGTTTATACTGTTTTATTTAAATATTCCATCAAAATGTGTCAATTCCTTTAAACAAATAATTCCTGAAATTCCCATACCGCTGGCATCCCTAAACTAAGTCTCAGTAGTATGAAATATGTTTGCTAGCAGAGGTCAACATTACATAGTTAAACAACACAGGTTTGCTTTTCTAACAGGAGTGACCAATAAATGTTCTGAAAGTTGTGGTCATTTAGTTAGCATGCAAAGTTCTGCTCTGCCATGAACTAACATAGGACCGAACCTGACGGTAAAGTCAAAAGGCTCCTTAACAGCTTCTACCCAAAATCAAATGGCCACCCGGACTATTTACATTGACCCCCCTTTGCTACTCGTTGTTATTATCTATGCATAGTCACTTTACAAATGACCTTAACTAACCTGTACCCCCGCACCGTTTATTTAGTAAATATTTTCTTAACTCCATTTCTTGAACTACATTGTTGGTTAAAGGGCTTGTTAGTAAGCATTTCACTGTAAGGTGTTCATTGTAATACCTGTTGAATTTGGCACATTTGACAAATAACATGTGATTTTGATTTAATTGTATTTGTAGTATCTCAAACCTTTGTGTGAATCTTTCACTGACATCAATCCATGAGGTACAAAGTGTGTTTCTAAAGTTAGGGGACAGCTCTTTAAAGAAGCACAATTTTGTTAGAACTACTATAGCTTAATCCATATACTATACATTTATACATACAACTGAAAAAACACCAATATGGATGAATATAGCCCAGATAACTTTCTCTCTGACTGAGTCATTCTGCTGCTGTCCATCCACCTGTCTCTGAGCTGAGAGAAGAGAGAAGAGAGAGACAGAGAGAGGGGGGGTGTAGAAAAGAGACGAGGAAAGGAGAGGAGAGCTCCCACAAGCGAAGGCAGACTAACACTGTCTCTTTCATCTCAAATACAGCCCACGAGACAAGAGTCTGAGCAGTTCTGTGTTGGTAAACTCCCTCTCAACAAGACACTTTAGGATTACAAAGGATCTCTCTCTCTCTCTCTCTCTCTCTCTCTGTTTCTGTAGTCTGTCCACAAGAGATTAAACAGGAAGAGGAATGGGAACTTTGGTTAGCACTTGACGGAAGTGTATCGTGATGTGTGTATGGAAGTGATCTGATGATGGGGGAAGTTATGGCTGGTGAGAGGAGAGGAGAGGGGAGAGGAAAAAGACAGAGAGAGAGAGAGAGAGAGAGAGAGAGAGAGAGGCAGAGGAGAGGTTTAATATGCGACACACACTGGCTGAGATAAAAAGAAAAGGTCAAAATAGAACTGAACCAGGCAGCCAAACAAAACGCGAGGCCTGAGAGAAAAAATAAGAGAACAGAAAAAAATGTACGGAGAGTACCGGAAGGGTGCAAAATGGCCAGCCGAAAGACAAATACAAATACCTACAGTGGGGAGAACAAGTATTTGATACACTGCCGATTTTGCAGGTTTTCCTACTTACAAAGCATGTAGAGGTCTGTCATTTTTATCATAGGTACACTTCAACTGTGAGAGACGGAATCTAAAACAAAAATTCAGAAAATCACATTGTATGATTTTTAAGTAATTAATTAGCATTTTATTGCATGACATAAGTATTTGATCACCTACCAACCAGTAAGAATTCCGGCTCTCACAGATCTGTTAGTTTTTCTTCAAGAAGCCCTCCTGTTCTCCACTCATTACCTGTATTAACTGCACCTGTTTGAACTCGTTACCTGTATAAAAGACACCTGTCCACACACTCAATCAAACAGACTCCAACCTCTCCACAATGGCCAAGACCAGAGAGCTGTGTAAGGACATCAGGGATAAAATTGTAGACCTGCACAAGGCTGGGATGGGCTACAGGACAATAGGCAAGCAGCTTGGTGAGAAGGCAACAACTGTTGGTGCATTTATTAGAAAATGGAAGAAGTTCAAGATGACGGTCAATCACCCTCGGTCTGGGGCTCCATGCAAGATCTCACTTCGTGGGGCATCAATGATCATGAGGAAGGTGAGGGATCAGCCCAGAACTACAGTCTCAAAGAAAACCATTAGTAACACACTACGCCGTCATGGATTAAAATCCTGCAGCACACGCAAGGTCCCCCTGCTCAAGCCAGCACATGTTTAGGCCCATCTGAAGTTTGCCAATGACCATCTGGATGATCCAGAGGAGGAATGGGACAAGGTCATGTGGTCTGATGAGACAAAAATAGAGTTTTTTGGTCTAAACTCCACTCGCCGTGTTTGGAGGAAGAAGAATGATGAGTACAACTCCAAGAACAGCATCCCAACCGTGAAGCACGGAGGTGGAAACATCATTCTTTAGGGATGCTTTTCTACAAAGGGGACAGGACGACTGCACCGTGTTGAGGGGAGGATGGATGGGGCCATGTATCTCGAGATCTTGGCCAATAGCCTCCTTCCCTCAGTAAGAACATTGAAGATTGGTCGTGGCTGGGTCTTCCAGCATGACAGCGACCCGAAACACACAGCCAGGGCAACTAAGGAGTGGCTCCGTAAGAAGCATCTCAAGGTCCTGGAGTGGCCTAGCCAGTCTCCAGACCTGAACCCAATAGAAAATCTTTGGAGGGAGCTGAAAGTCTGTATTGCCCAGCGACAGCCCTGAAACCTGAAGGCTATGGAGAAGGTCTGTATGGAGGAGTGGGCCAAAATTCCTGCGGCAGTGTGTGCAAACCTGGTCAAGAACTACAGGAAACGTATGATCTCTGTAATTGCAAACAAAGGATTCTGTACCAAATATTAAGTTCTGCTTTTCTGATGTATCAAATACTTATGTCATGCAATAAAATGCCAATTAATTACTTAAAAATCATACAATGTGATTTTCTGGATTTTTGTTTTAGATTCCATCTCTCACAGTTGAAGTGTAACTATGATAAAAATGACAGACCTCTACATGCTTTGTAAGTAGGAAACACTGCCGATTTTGCAGGTTATCAAACACTTGTTCTCCCCACTGTATATGTGTTAAATGTCAGAACAGACCTTGCTGGCTTACTAATGAATCCCATTTGTGGGAGAATAGAGCAGTTATGGAGTCAAGAACGAATGCACAGTATATCTATAGTACTTTGTGATGTGTACTGAGTGTAGTAATGTGACGATCACATACATTTGTCACTTTACTGTTGAGGTATAAAAGCCAAAGACAGAATTTGTAAAATTAAGACTACCCAAAACATTAAAACTTTCTATGGCTGGCGTGCTTTTCTTCATTTCAAACTCATGCTTTTCCACTCACCTGGGTCAAATACTATTGTCCATGATTTAACAAAAGCACTGAAGCAGTTCAACACGTTTTCCCTAGCTACAGCGCTGTGTAAAAACTTTGATTCAGTGTGCAATTTATTTGAATCCAGATGGCAAACTGACTTTCAGCTATTTCCAGCAGAGCTCTGTTAAATCCCCACACAGAGAGCTGAACAGTTGAAGAGCAGCGTTTTAGCTTCTATTTAGCACTTTCTCTTACTATCTCTATCTCCCTTTTCCCCCTTTCAACAGCGAGCTTCTCTCTCTCTCTCTCTCTCTCTCCATAGCGAGCTGAACAGAATGCAGAGCAGAGTTTTAGCTTCTTTTCAGGAAACTCCCAGGTGGTTATTGTGCCTTTGCTTCCCTTCCCTCGTCACTTCAGTCTAGATTGAGCTAGCAGGAGGCGCTCCAGCTGACAAGGTAGAAACACGATATAAAAGAAGGATGTGAAAATATAGCATGATGATGCTGCAGACCAGATGAGACGTTTTTCCTGAAGTCTACCACTCATTATTTTATATAACAACAACAGTGTGGAAACTAAAATGATTGACAGTGGCTTCTAACAATGCTTTAAAGGGATACTTCAGGGAAATGCCCTTTATCTACTTCCCCGGAGTCAGATGAACTTGTAGATTCTATTTGTATGTCTCTATGTCCAGTATGAAGGAAGTTAGAGTTAGATTCGCAAGTCAAAGCTTACTAGGGTTAGCACAATGACTGGACGTCTATAGTAACAGCTAGCTTGCCATAGATGTACGGTAATTGTGCTAACGCTAGTTAGCAATTGCGCTAACGCTACAGTCCTTAGCAACATACTTCAAACTGCACGTAGAGATACAAATGATATCCACGAGTTCATCTGACTCTGGGGGAGTAGATAAAGGACTTCATTGCCAAAATCCGAAGTATCACTTTAAGCCTATACTTTCTTTAGAGACCTCAGTCGGAGACGCTGGTTGAGCTTGAAGATGGGGGAGACTTTGGAGATACGTCCTCTAGGCCAGATCTAAAAGGACATGAAGCCAGTCCATTTTAAAGAACAGCCCCTATCTCTGTGATATTACATACACGTAGCATTTACGTCAAGATTTCACAACATTCAGTTATTCCTTGAGGGGAATATAACAGTAGTAGGCTTTGTAACAAAAGTCAAACTAGTAGTAACCAAACATCAATATTCTGGGAGGACATTTATATATATATATATACAGTTGAAGTCGGAAGTTTACATACACCTAGGTTGGAGTCATTAAAACTTGTTTTTCAGCCACTCCACAAATTTCTTGTTAACAAACTATAGTTTTGGCAAATTTGTGCAAGACACAAGTAATTTTTCCAACAATTGTTTACAGACAGATTATTTCACCTATAATTCACTGTATCACAATTCCAGTGGGTCATACCTTTAAATAGCTTGGAAAATTCCCGAAAACTATGTCATAGCTTTCGAAGATTCTGATAAGCTAAATGATCATTTGAGTCAATTGGAGGTGTACCTGTGGATGCATTTCAAGGCCTACCTTCAAACTCAGTGCCTCTTTGCTTGACGTCATGGGAAAATAAAAAAGAATCAGCCTAGACCTCAGAAAATAAATTGAAGACCTCCAAAAGTCTGGTTCAACCTTGGGAGCAATTTCCAAATGCCTGAAGGTACCACGTTCATCTGTACAAACAATAGTATGCAAGTATAAACACCATGGGACCACGCAGCCATCATACCACTCAGGAAGGAGACGCCATCTGTCTCCTAGAGATGAACGTACTTTGGTGCGAAAAGTGCAAATCAATCCCAGAACAACAGCAAAGGACCTTGTGAAGATGCTGGAGGAAACAGGTACAAAAGTATCCACAGTAAAACGAGTCCTATATCGACATAACCTGAAAGGCCGCTCAGCAAGGAGGAAGCCACTGCTCCAAAACCGCCATAAAAAAGCCAGACTACGGTTTGCAACTGTACATGGGGACAAAGATCATACTTTTTGGAGAAATGTCTCTGGTCTGTCTCTGGTCTGATGAAACAAAAATAGAACTGTTTGGCCATAATGACCATTGTTATGTTTGGAGGAAAAAGGGGGAGGCTTGCACGCCGAAGAACACCATCCCAATTGTGAAGCACGGGGTGTCAGCATCATGTTGTGGGGGTGCTTTGCTGCAGGAGGGACTGGTGCACTTCACAAAATAGATGGCATCATGAGGCTGGAAAATTATGTGGATGGAAAATTATGGATATATTGAAGCAACATCTCAAGGCATCAGTTAAAGCTTAGTCGCAAATGGGTCTTCCAAATGAACAATGACCTCAAGCATACTTCCAAAGTTGTGGCAAAATGGCTTAAGGAGAACAAAGCCAAGGTATTGGAGTGGCCATCACAAAGCCCTGACCTCAATCCTATAATACATTTGTGGGCAGAAGTGAAAATGTGTGTGCGTGCAAGGAGGCCTACAAAGCTCTGTCAGGAGGATTGGGCCAAAATTCCCCTAACTTATTGTGGGAAACTTGTGGAAGGCTACCCAAAACATTTGACCCAAGTTAAACCATTTATAGGCAATGCTACCAAATACTACTTCAACTATATATATTGCTGAGGGTATTTGTCAGGCAGGGAGGCTATGCTATTGGCTGCTGAGCAGATGTTGGCTCTAGCAGAGTGTCTGAATCTCAGCACACCCTTAGTCCCCATTACAATGCAGCCAGGCAAACAGCCAGGCAGCCAGCCAGGCAGGCACAAGATCCCCAAGAGACAAGAGAGGACAACAACAATATCAACACAAATATACACACAGATACGCTCTTAGGCACACAACATTAATTGGTGAGGAAAAGGAGAATGTGGTTCCCTTATTTCCCATAATATTAACATAACTATATCACACGTCCATGCTTATAGTAACACAATCTCCCATCATCAATAGCAGAGGCACTGTAACACATGTAATTAGCGTGATTGTGTGGAAACACCCTCAGTACATTAGCCTATATCCTACATACTCAACTGGCGGATCGCGGACCGGATCCGGACCCAGAACGGGGTCAATATGGACCATAGCCCCCCCCCCCAAAAAATAGAATAATTAGACTTATTTTTTACTCGTCGGGCTTCGACCCTTGGTACCATAAACACACAAGACATGGATGATACATAGATTTGCAGGAAATTAGCTTTAAAACTGCAAATTGTCTATCCTCCAACAAGAGGGATGTGAACAGTTTGACGTCGCATGGGTTGCGAGGTGGAGGTTTGTTATTGTTACTACGCTGATAAATTACATTATCCATCTGGACCTTTGCCACCTAGGAAATGTGTGTGACCGGGCCTTCTCAAATAGTACTTGGTACTTGGTGTAAAATTTCATCTTTCCCTCTCTCTCATTCTCCCCCCTTTCTCTCTCTATTATAGCCACCTCTCCATCCCTCAATCTGTATATTTCCTCTCTCTCTCCCTCCTTATGCTGTGTTCAACTTCCTATAGCACCAAGCCCACTGAGAGGATGAGATGATAGTGTTGTCAGTAATGTGCAGAGCTAATGTGCAGAGCGTGCACCTCTATAGGGCAGCACAGCAATCATAATGATCCTCTCTCTTTCCTTTACAGGACGAAACACATCATTCCTTTGTAGCTCAGTTGGTGGAGCATGACACTTGTAACGCCACGGTAGTGGGCTTGATTCCCGGGACGACCCATATTTAAAATGTATGCATGCATGACTAAGTCACTTTGGATAAAAGTGTTTTATAAATGGCATCTATTATTATATATTTATTATCATTCAGAGTGACTGAACACATGCAAACACCCTTGGACACACACACACATCCAGAGAAACACACAGATACACAAATAACCACACACACACACACACAAACATCCAGAGAAACACACAGATACACAAATAACCACACACACACACACACACACATCCAGAGAAACACACAGATACACAAATAACCACACACACACACACAAACATCCAGAGAAACACACAGATACACAAATAACCACACACACACACAAACATCCAGAGAAACACACATATACACAAATAACCACACACACAAACATCCAGAGAAACACACAGATACACAAATAACCACACACACAAACATCCAGAGAAACACACAGATACACAAATAACCACACACACACACACACACACACACACATATACAGGTACGGTGCTGCACACACACAAGTGCGCACAAATACACACCATAACAAGTAGGAGCACCTCAGTAGCAACATCATTAATATGCAGATTGAATATCAAAAGGAAGAGAAGACTTAATGGGATTCCATGAATTGCAGCAAACTGCAACAAAACAATGTTCAAGTTCACTGCTTTTGACACAATCATCTGTCTGAACAGAATCCCCCTCCCTCCCTCCCATTTCAAAGATGATGTCCTCTACAGCAGGAGAACTGCAGCACTCTTAAATAAGCGTTGTCACTCCTTTCAAGTTCATCATGAAAGAAGAAGGATAGCACACTCTATGTCTGAGCCAGTGTAGTGAGTGGAGCGGAGCTGGCGCGTGGAGCGGAGCTGGAGCGGAGCTGGAGTGGAGCTGGAGTGGAGCGGAGCTGGAGTGGAGCGGAGCTGGCGCGTGGAGCGGAGCTGGCGCGTGGAGCGGAGCTGGCGCGTGGAGCGGAGCTGGCGCCAGGAGCGGAGCTGGCGTCAGGAGCGGAGCTGGAGCGGAGCTGGCGCGTGGAGCGGAGCTGGAGCGGAGCTGGCGCCAGGAGCGGAGCTGGCGCGTGGAGCGGAGCTGGAGCGGAGCTGGCGCCAGGCGCGGAGCTGGCGCGTGGAGCGGAGCTGGCGCCAGGAGCGGAGCTGGCGCGTGGAGCGGAGCTGGCGCCAGGCGCGGAGCTGGCACAGAGCTGGAGCGGAGCTGGAGTGGAGCGGAGCTGGAGCGGAGCTGGCGCCAGGCGCGGAGCTGGCGCAGAGCTGGAGCGGAGCTGGAGTGGAGCGGAGCTGGAGCGGAGCTGGCGCAGAGCTGGAGCGGAGCGTGCCCAATTTGACTGGAGCGTGGAGCGAGATTCCCAAATGCTCCAATTTTTCTCCAGTAGCGCTCACTTCGACCTCAGGGCATGCCCGGCCCAGCATGCATTTGTAGTGTACTTGTGTGCTGCTATAGCCCCTTGATTTAGCTACGGTCATGGAGTTCGCTAAATATTTTCATAACGGAACTGAATCAAGGTGACTTACAAAGAAGAGGACCGAGAGCAAGAGAGTGTCCATAGTAGTGTCCATAACTAAAGAATCATTGTGGAATCTGAAAAGCATGATGGTGTACTTTACTTACTACATTGCACATACTAAAAAAGGCAACGAGGTGGATAGATAACTACGTGTGTCATTGTGGCAAAGTATTTATAAACAAAAAATCTGATCTCTTAAACGTTTCATTCATTTTTGTTCTATTATCTATAGAATAGACCATAATTGAATTTGGCCCAATAGACCTGGTATATTCCCACGTTCAAGGAGCTTTCCGTTTTGATTGGGTTATTTTGCCTAAAAACGTTTAGGCCTACCTATAGAATCATTTAAAAAAACAACTCTGCATCTTTGCCCAGCCTGGCATCAGTGGCCAGAAGGGTGTTTAGGATCTCCAGTGGCTCTGCAAGTGTGGAAAGGATATTCAGCGATGCTGGCCTGCTCTCCAGGCACCATCGCGTGAGCCTGAAGGCACAGACTGGCCAAACTCGTGTTTCTGAAAAATGAATTCTAAAAATGAATTCAAAAGGCACTAATAAGTCATATTTCATTTTATTTGTATATAATTCTAGGTAAGTCATAGCCTATATGAACAATTTATAGACTACACAGATTTAATACCACAAAATGTTGTTTAAATGCTGAGCACTCGCAAATGTTTCACAATGTATTTCTTTGTAGGCTATAGCCTTAAAATAATTGAAATACTATAGCCTAAATAATTAATTTTCATTCCTTCTCTGGCTCCCTGTCTGGCTCCTGACCTATTTACAGTGTTTATATGCTATTTAATATGACATGTAGCCTATTTGAAATTATGAGCGCTTCTTACATTTTCATACATTTAATTTAAGTCCATATGGTTTGGTTTCAATACTTCAAAACCAATTGGTAGGTCCAGATAGTTACAAAAATAGATTGGTGTTGGTTAAATTGTGATTTTAATGAATGGAGCGAATTTGGAGCAGCAGTTTTTTTCCTATGAGTGCAGAGCGTTTTTTATCGGAGCTGTGGGAAAGGATGATGAGCCCTGGATGCTCCATGAGCAATGAGGGGGATTACCAACCGCTCAACTCCGCTCACAGGCTCTGGTCTGTGCCTCAAATGGCACCCTATTCCCTTTATAGTGCACTACCATAAGGTTCTGGTCAAAAGTTATACACTATATAGGGAATATGGTGCCTCTATCATATTCAGAAAACTTGTTTAGGTTCCCCAATGCATAGACAAGCAGCTAGCCTGCACAACGAAAGCATCTTCTCCTCCAGCTATAAACCCATCTTGAGAGGCTGTACTGATGTATTCTCTAGAGGTGCACTGCTATACACGGTGGATTAACACTTGTGGAATTCTGTCTGGTTAGATCTGTCTCTTCAATGCCTTGATCACATGGTGTAGGTTTATAGTCAGTGGTTGCTCTTCCTTCATACAAAAAACTATGACTCAGGCAGTCATCTCTTTGGAATATGGGAAATTCTGACAAAATAACTGACTTAGAAACAGCAGGAAATGCTAACTTGTGGTGTATTCGAGGTTAAAAATGGAATCTAAAGTTTGGAATTTCCACTTAAAATGTCAGACTTAACGAAAAATGTATCAACCCCTACAAAAAATCTCAATTCATTCTAATCCACATAATAATTCACATTTCCTGTTGCTGCAGGATTATTTTCCGGCTGTAGCAAACTGGCTCAAATGAAGATCCTACATCTGTCTAGGTAGATGATCTGTCCAGACAAATCAATGAAGAGCTGCCTAGCTATTGCTCATTGCCAAATGAAGACGAGAAGGGACAGATGAAAGTGATAGATGTCTGAAGGAGGGAGAGAGACATCTGGAAGAAATTCATAACAACATTCGGCCACATTAATTTCTCAGTTTCACAGTTTCACAGACAGACATGCATTGGTTCTGTAATCCAGGAGACGAAACAGACTTCATAATCTCCTGCTTGATTCCCAGTACGACAAAGGCTGAGAATTACTTTTCAGCAATAACATTTAAACGGGTTAATGTAATGTGCAGGGAGCAGGATACACACGAGGCGGTGCATAAAAGCTGGGATATTGGATCATTAAACTGTTTTGATTACACTGATAGACCTCCGCTCAACTCAGCATGCACTCCTCAGTCAGATTCATTACTACTGCTCAGTTCAGTTAGCTTTGGTTCACGTGTGAACTTTTTGGCTTGGCATGACTCGACCACCTGTGTGTGGTGTGTATGTGCGTGTGGTGTGCGTTAGAGGTCGACCGATTACTCGGAATGGCCGATTAATTAGGGCCGATTTCAAGTTTTCATAACAATCGAACATCGGTATTTTTAGACACCGATTTGGCCAATTTTCTTATTTTTTACACCTTTATTTAATCTTTATTTAACTAGGCAAGTCAGTTAAGAACACATTCTTATTTTCAATGACGCCTAGGAACGGTGGGTTAACTGCCTTGTTCAGGGGCAGAACGACAGATTTTTACCTTGTCAGCTCGGGGGATTCAATCTTGCAACCTTACAGTTAACTAGTCCAACGCTCTAACCACCTGCCTCTCATTGCACTCCACGAGGAGGCTGCCTGTTACGCGAATGCAGTAAGCCAATATAAGTTGCTAGCTAGCATTAAACTTATCTTATAAAAACAATCAATCAATCTGCCCCTGAACAGGCAGTTAACCCACCATTCCTAGGACGTCATTGAAAATAAGAATTTGTTCTTAACTGACTTGCCTAGTTAAATAAAGGTAAAATAAATAAAAAATCAATCATAATCACTAGTTAACTACACATGGTTGATGATATTACTAGTTTTTCTAGCATGTCCTGCGTTGCATATAATCGATGCGGTGCGTATTGTTGCTCCAATGTGTACCTAACCATAAACATCAATGCCTTTCTTAAAATCAATACACATAAGTATATATTTTTAAACCTGCATATTTAGCTAAAATAAATCCAGGTTAGCAGGCAATATTAACCAGGTGAAATTGTGTCACTTCTCTTGCGCTCATGGCACGCAGAGTCAGTGTATATGCAACAGTTTGGGCCGCATGATTTTCCTGAATTTTACGTAATTATGACATAACATTGAAGGTTGTGCAATGTAACAGGAATATTTAGACTTATGGATGCCACCCGTTAGATAAAATACGGAACGGTTCCGTATTTCACTGAAAGAATAAACGTTTTGTTTTCGAAATTATAGTTTCCGGATTTGACCATATTAATGACCTAAGGCTCGTATTTCTGTGTGTTATTATATTATAATTAAGTCTATGATTTGATAGAGCAGTCTGACTGAGCGGTGGTAGACAGCAGCAGGCTCGTAAGCATTCATTCAAACAGCACTTTACTGCGTTTGCCAGCAGCTCTTCACAATGCGTAAAAGCACTTTACTTACCCAGTTGCGGCCCACTTCTTGGAGGCAGGCCACTCGATTTCGTCTATGCGTTATTTTGGCATCGAACATGTCACCCTCCCTAGGAGAGGGGGTGACCTTGATAATTTATTGTTAATACGAGAGGCTGCCTGGATCTTTAACTCAACGTAGACTTTGATCTGAAGCCATTCTTGTGATTATTGTGACTTTGCCATTGTAATTGTTTGTAAGCTTTTGTAGTCAAAAGAATTTATGATCGTATGCTATCCATTTGTTGTTTGTATGCTGTTCTTTGTATGCCATTTTAATATTTGATAATTAACCAATGATATTAGGCCACTCTTAGCCATGATTACACTGTGTCTTTTGACACTACATAAACGAGTCATCCCACAGTGTTTGTGATTATACCCTGATGAAGACAGCTTGGCTGTCGAAACGATGGTAATTTAATTTTTGCATCTGAGCTCCTAGAGTGTGCAGCTCTCTTTAATTTTCAAATATCAGACCGTATACCATGGGTATGACAAAACATGTATTTTTACTACTCTAATTAAGTTGGTAACCAGTAGATAATAGCAATAAGGCACCTCAGGGGTTTGTGATATATGGCCAATATACCACGGCTAAGGGCTGTGTCCTAGAACTCCACATTGCGTTGTGCATAAGAACAGTCCTTAGCCGGGGTATATTGGACATATACCACACCCCCCCGTGCCTTATTGCTTAATTATCTATGCCAAGATATTACATTTTACGTATCTTGTTTACATTATTCTCTATCTAATCTTTCTTGAGGGACGTTATTAATTTAAAGTAATTCATGATAAATCCATCTGTATCTCTTAATTTCTCTGGACAGATTGGGGCATCCTAATACTCCTCCATATAGGATGAATATGTACACTGAGAGAATATACTCTATACTGAGAGTGACTACAGCGGGAATCTTCATTGCACCTGTGCTGACTGTGGATCCTACAGGCACTGCTGCAGAGTCCTGAGCTATCCCAGTGACATCATCACTGGGTGAGGAGAGAGGGAGCATGCAGCGGTTGCAAAGTGAGCTAAAATATTATATTTTTGCTTTCTGCCTGCACCACAATGAAATGAAAAATCATTACTAGCAGCAACATGTCTGTTGCTATCGTGGTGTGTGCATCTGTGTTTGCATGTGGGCGTCTGTGTGTGTTTGTGTATGAACAGCCCCAAAAACATGTGTGCTGTGATGCCTGCAATCATAGCAGTCTGAGGTAGAGGTGAAACGCTCCATGAAATATTCACTCCTGGCACACATTTGTATTATTTATTGTTGTGGGTCGGCACAGCAACAGTAGAGCCGCTTGAACCCTAAACAGACAGTCAGAGACAGCTCCGTCATCACTGCCTCACTGCTGACGGAAGCAGCCTGTCAGTCCTCTCTGCAGGCAGGCACACTGTGGCTCGAATGTCTGTCTGACAGCGACTAGGTTCATATTCACTAAGCTACAGAGAAAGGTGTTTATCTATCAAGGTTTGTAAGCAACAGAACTGTGCTTATGTTCCAGTAAGCCTGAGCATTCTACTTTATAACCAGTAATGTGTGCTCTGGTATGTTCCTGATATTTAATAGGACATGACATGGTCTTAATGTGTATTGTCTGGTAATGACTTAGTATAATTCAAAACAACTAGTAACTAATTAATGACCCAAATAAACAAACTATTCATAGGCTATTAGTGTGTAACTGCAATTCTACCATGGACGTAAATACCATATCAAAATATTTCTGTGCTTCTTATCCGACCCTCTACAGGTCACCTGGGACTGGTGTGGTTAAAGGTCCACTTCTGGTGCTGCTGGCTAAATATGGAGGTGTAAGGTTTCATGCAACGCCTGCCTGAAGTTGGCACTCAACCAGAGTTGTTTTGTTCTTCCAAACTGCTATGGAGTATACCGTATCTTAACAGCTGTACAGCACTGCCTCCAGGAATGGGTTAGGGCACAGCAGCTCACATGCATGCAGCTTAACCAAGTATTAGAGAGATGCATGTTGGGTTTATCAGTTGTCATGGTGAGTAGTTAGTAAAATTAAAGGAGAAAACTCACCAGACCAATTGTCGGTCTGCACAGTACAGGGCTGCTCCTCCACCGTTCGCTTGCTGTCAGAGAGGTGGAATATAGGGACCACCCACTGTTGCGACTGACCATAATGACCATCATTTTCACCCGTTTCTACATGTAGAATCGCTTTGCACTTGGTTTGCAAATTACATCCACCACTCTGTACAGAGGTGGTAAGTAGTCTCGCCGGCAGACGCTCGACAATCCTACCGGTCTGTCCACGTCATAGTAGTAAAAAACAGCACCATTTCAAGCTGTCAGTGACAAGGATGCAAATGTTTAAATTCTGAAATTTGGCACCAGAGATTTTTTTTAAATTGCTGAAAGAGCAGCAATCAAAGGGACAAGCTGAAGCAGTCAGTGTCTGCATCCTAAACGGCACCCTATTCCCTATGAAGTGCAGTGCTTTTGACCATAGCCCCATAGAGCCCTGATCAAAAGTAGGGCACTAAATAGGGAATATGGTGACATTTGGGATGTATCCAGTGACATCATTAGAATCATGGTTATTACTGTCATGACTGCAAATCATCCTAATCTGAGAGAGCACCAAAGCCTTGGAGGATTTATCTCACTATTCCTCTACATTATGGATTAACCATGTTGTTGCAGGGTGCCTTCGAATCAAAGTGACATGCGTCGTGTAGATTCAGCTCTGTGGCGTCAGGACTGGTTCAAATAGTTTTTGTGAGCGTTTGCTTGAGTCTGTTTGCCTTTACTGTACCATTAGTTCTACTGCACCAGGCATATTCAACTAAGCACAGCTGAAGTATTTGAAAGACAACAAATACTATTTGAACTCAGGCCTGGTGGCGTAGAGTAGGCCTGTAGCTAGAGGGACTGATAAGCAGAGCTGTGGCTGTCTAAATCACATCTTCCTGCTATTCTAGGTTCTATTAAGCCTGAGCCAGCAGTTAGAAATACATATAAATAGGGGAACAACAATCCCAGTCTCAGGATTATCATGGGGTGAAATGATCCCACTTGGAACCCTCTCTCTCTCCTGTAATGTTCACTCTAGGTGGAATTTCAGTTTCAGGATTGATTTGGTATTGCATCTAGGAGAGATTATTTTGACTGGGAATGATTGGGGATTAACCACATGCAGTTTTAAGAAGTCCTTTTGGTAATAACATGTTTGTGTACAGTAACAAATGCACATATGACAGTCAAACTTTAACCAAAGTACAATTTATAAAGGCTTTATATAGCATACTTCATAAGCACAACATAAATGCTTCACAAAGAATCTATAAGTGTATGTCATACTCTATAAATGGTGGATAAACATACATAGTGCGTTGTGCCACATTTGGCAATTGACCACACAGTGGGAATGGGAATGTCAGTGTCAACCTTCATAAAGCATGATATACGCTTATAGATTATTTGTGAAGCATTTTTGCAGTGCTTACAAAGCCTTTATGTATGTTATTAAAAACCTTAAAGTCGTACTTCATTTAAAGTGGGACTCAACAACTAAATGTGCTGATATGATCAAAGACGAGTATTGTATAATAATGAAGAAAATGCTTCGATAATTGTAGATAATCTTTGTTTAGATCATCTCTGTTAAATTTCAACGGTCTGCTTGTATTTTGACAATAGGGACATACTTATGATCAAACTGTATGGTATAGGCATGAGAAGAAAGAAAAGCGAACTTGACATCTACAATAGGCTTTTCTATCTGAATGTCGGCTCCAAAAACAAAAACAAAGCTGCCAAGCCCTTTCCTGCAGTCTATGACCAAAAGCACCCTCTTTGGCCTCATGGGTGAAATGTTATTCATATTTTTCCTCATTTAATTATTATTAAAGATTATTTTTAAAAACCTGACCCGAAATCTGGTGTTTCTAACTCAAACTGTTTTGTTATATTTTCATCTTTTGTAATGTATATAAAGTGTAATATTGGGTAGCAAACTCAAAATGTAATACATTTCAACTCTATATCTGACATGGTACAGGTGTCTTGTTTTTTTAAAGCCCATAACCATGTGTGTGAAGTGTATACTTTTGTTTCAAAGTAGATGTGTTTAAGACTTACCTAGAATCACTCTGTGTGAGCCTGATTTAGCCCACTGCAGTAAAAGTTGAACAAACCCCAACATTACCAGGCAACACGCCAGGCAGTAAACAACATAACTTAACAACGCCCACTTAGACGAAAGCAGCGGAAGTCTATTTCAATAATGCATTTACAAGACAAAATCAGAACTCCATCCAAGTCCTGCATTAGACTTCCAGGGAACGGTGGTGATTTCATTAGTGCACCACAGAATGCAGCATCTTGATTGAGGCCTGTAGACTGTGGACGTCCCAAATGGCACCCTACTTTTGACCAGACTCCTATGCACCCTGGTCCAATATAGTGCACTACATAGGGTGCCATTTGGGACACCACCGACTCTGTGCCAGTGCCTCAGTCACCCATACTGATGAGGAGGAGAGGACTTCTCTGCTCTTCTGGATCAATAACGTTCTATGAACGACAGAGACATATTTAATTCAAGCTCCTGTCTAAAGTCATTAATAAATGTACTTGTTTCTGTTTTAAACTTGTATGAATTCCAGGTGAATTGAAGAGGGTAAAAGTAAGGAATACCAATGTGCCATAAGACTAGAAGAGCTTTGGGGAAAATACAGTACACTTCAAGACTTGGCTAGGAGTGATTCCAGTTTCCTTCATGGTGAGGAAGACCAAACACCATCAGAAGTTAAAATGTTCATCTTGCCACAAAGTCAGTGCATCTCAGAATCTTGAGTTCCCTCCTTTTTTTAAACGTTTATTTAATTACTCCAGTGGGTTAAATCAGGGGCACGCAGAGTGTTTCTTGGTAGTCTAAAACAAATCTATTTTGAAACACACACAGGCTTACAAAAAAGAAGATTCCTGTACCATTTCAGATCATTTTGAGTTTGCATCCAAATGTTACACATTGTTACACAATGTTACACACAGAAGGCAGAACTATCACAAAACTGTTTGACATATAAAACAGGATTTTCAGATGTTTTTAAACAATGTTGATTAATGAAATTATGACAAATATTAATAACATTCCACCCATGAGGCCAATAGATGGCACTTTGGCCATTTGACTGTAATCAGTATCATAAAGGGTTTGAATATGTTCCAAACCACCCTGTAACAATAGAGAGCAGAAGATCCAGAGATGCATTCAGAATAGAACCAGAGAGCACATTATAAGCTGAGTACGGCTGTGAGCAGTGCAGCCCTAAAGCGTTGAGGTACACAGACTAATAATGGCCAAATGCAGTATATAAAGAGCTGAAGCTCTCTTTCTCCCATACACTCTCTCACATGTTCTCTTCCAATGCACCTGTCTGTCTGTCTGTCTGTCTGTCTGTCTGTCTGTCTGTCTGTCTGTCTGTCTGTCTGTCTGTCTGTCTGTCTGTCTGTCTGTCTGTCTGTCTGTCTGTCTGTCTGTCTGTCTGTCTGTCTGTCTGTCTGTCTGTCTGTCTGTCTGTCTGTCTGTCTGTCTGTCTGTCTGTCTGTCTGTCTGTCTGTCTGTCTGTCTGTCTGTCTGTCTGTCTGTCTGTCTGTCTGTCTGTCTGTTCTGTCTGTCTGTCTGTCTGTCTGTCTGTCTGTCTGTCTGTCTGTCTGTCTGTCTGTCTGTCTGTCTGTCTGTCTGTCTGTCTGTCTGTCTGTCTGTCTGTCTGTCTGTCTGTCTGTCTGTCTGTCTGTCTGTCTGTCTGTCTGTCTGTCTGTCTGTCTGTCTGTCTGTCTGTCTGTCTGTCTGTCTGTCTGTCTGTCTGTCTGTCTGTCTGTCTGTCTGTCTGTCTGTCTGTCTGTCTGTCTGTCTGTCTGTCTGTCTGTCTGTCTGTCTGTCTGTCTGTCTGTCTGTCTGTCTGTCTGTCTGTCTGTCTGTCTGTCTGTCTGTCTGTCTGTCTGTCTGTCTGTCTGTCTGTCTGTCTGTCTGTCTGTCTGTCTGTCTGTCTGTCTGTCTGTCTGTCTGTCTGTCTGTCTGTCTGTCTGTCTGTCTGTCTGTCTGTCTGTCTGTCTGTCTGTCTGTCTGTCTGTCTGTCTGTCTGTCTGTCTGTCTGTCTGTCTGTCTGTCTGTCTGTCTGTCCTGCTGTCTGTCTGTCTGTCTGTCTGTCTGTCTGTCTGTCTGTCTGTCCCTGTCTGTCTGTCTGTCTGTCTGTCTGTCTGTCTGTCTGTCTGTCTGTCTGTTCTGTCTGTCTGTCTGTCTGTCTGTCTGTCTGTCTGTCTGTCTGTCTGTCTGTCTGTCTGTCTGTCTGTCTGTCCTGTCTGTCTGTCTGTCTGCTGTCTGTCTGTCTGTCTGTCTGTCTGTCTGTCTGTCTGTCTGTCTGTCTGTCTGTCTGTCTGTCTGTCTGTCTGTCTGTCTGTCTGTCTGTCTGTCTGTCTGTCTGTCTGTCTGTCTGTCTGTCTGTCTGTCTGTTGTCTGTCTGTCTGTCTGTCTGTCTGTCTGTCTGTCTGTCTGTCTGTCTATCCATCTACCTCCCCTTCCCTCTATCTGTGAGAGAATTGCAGATCATCAACAACAGTCTGAGAGTGATTCAAATGTGACTTGTGACAAGCCTTAAAATGTGTGTCCTGGAGATCTTGTGTTTCAATACTTTGTCTCTCTCTTAGAGCAGATGCAAGGGCCTGATCAGGCATGGATCAGCAAAAGGAAGGCCAGGGTCATTACAATACTCAGAAAGTCAGAGGTTCTGATACAAAGAACGCAAAAAATTGTCATGTTGATTGATTACAGATTGATTGCAGATGGCTGATTGATTGACTGACCTCTTCTGACCTCTTCTCTGATAAGGTATCAGCATTTGTTTACAGACTTTACATGGTTGGTGTTAAATCCTGCCATTTCCTTTCAATTCAGTGTTTCAGTCACATTGGAAAGTAGGCTATAGTTTTCCTTTGTTGTCAGATCCCAGAGATGTTGTGGATGGTGAAGGTCTCTACATATTGTCATTACTAATATGATGGTGAGGAGAACTGTCACATCTCTAAGCGTCCAGGTTAGGAGACACTGTTATTGATGCTGATTATCCCTCTTTACCTAGGCCAATACCAGTCTAAGACCAAGACAAACAAAGAACATATGAAAAGTGTCATAGATCAATAGATGATCCACAGATTATCAATATTGTAAGATGAACGATTCATGACAGTGCATTGCATTGAAGCAGTGCATTGAAGCCATGCTTCCAAAATTCAGCCAGCAGAATGACATCAAATACCCGATGAGATACATTAGATCTTTACACATTTAATACGCAATGCAGATTACGGTTTTCTCTATTTTCATCAAGCTGTCATGTGATGCGCACAAGTAGCAGATACTCAGGCGAAAGAGACATGACCCACAGTGGAGCAACCAACGGTGACAGCAACAGTATAAATATAATAGGTTCCCTGCTTGCTAAACAGGAACTGACCTGGATCGTGCAGGTGTACTCCGAGTCATCCAGCAGCCTCACGGTACAGTTGTATTCTCGTTCCAGATTCCTGATGCTGCCACTCATGAAACGGCTCAGCATCTTCTTGCTCTGTGTCTGTGAATGGGACCACAAAAAACTGCACACGGCATAGATGTAATGTCACATCAACAACGTCCCTCCTCTTTGGTCCAACACCTGGATAGCAGCAATGTCAATCTACAGCGGTGGTTGAGCATTGTATTTCCGGTAGCCCAGATGTGATTTCGCACTGAATGCTCAACGGCTGGGCAACCAAAGAATGTATACTGTATCACTCACTCAGTGTGATAAAATGTTAGCCTGCTGCTGAGGTCCAGTTAAACTGTTATCATACATCCAATCTCTTCATTGCTCTCTTCAGTCAAATGCTGCTGGGCGGGTCACGGACTAGTCTCTGAATGACGTGTCTGCGCGACAGTCAAAGCCGAGGAAATTGGCTACATTTCTGTGTGTAACCACAGGTTGGTTCTCCGCGGGAGCAATGTGACGAATAGTCATTTCGAATCTCCCACGTTTCCATCAGAATGCAGGGCCATGCCCATCAGCTGAAATAATGCCAGTCAGCCTACACCACCAAGGATACGAATAGCCAGCAAAGACTGCTCGACCTGTTTCGATGAGCTGCTCAGTACAAGAGCTGTTTACATTGTATTTCAAATCGCACCGTATGCAAATGAGTGCATGACGCGCTCGAGGAGAGCCGCTGGAAAGGAGGTTGGGGAGCGAGAGGTGTTAATCGTAGACTGTTTCATAATACAGAGAATACAATAGTCATATTTTTCTATATTCAACCTTTGAAATAACCCAGGGAATATGCAATGTTAATTGCCAACAGTAACCACTGAGGTAAGGGAAAACAATGATAATGTAACTTATTATAGCCTAATATGCCTATAATTGATCGCATCTGGGGAGTCTATAATGTATTTTATAGACTAGGCCTACTATTAGGATTGTCTGGTTATGCAATGGGCTGTTGGCTCCCTCAGGTGGTGTGTAATTTCTAGTGCAGTCTGCTCTTGGTAGTCTTGAGCAGGTGGGCCACTAGACCACGAGGAGAAGCCGCTGGAAATGGTTGACGTAACCTGTACCTGTCCTACCTGCTTTACCGTTATCTCAGTGTGCGCTTATAATAAGTAGAGGGGTGGATTGGATCGCAGATTTTTTTAAATCGATTGATTATTGGGATTAAGACAGAATAGGCTATCGACACATGTGGAATGCATGTAGCTGTAGGAGATGAATATATTAGGCTAAACAAAAGCCCCATGAGTATTTGGAAGCCCTCTCAATGATATAACTTATCAATTAGGCCTATCATTAATGAAAGACTCATGTTTCAACCAAGTTTTGTTTAACCCGTAAGAGTCTAAACCCTGTCTATGTTCTACTAAGCTATATGGAATTGTTTTAAGAAGGTCATACCAAGGATCATTTTGCTATGTGGTTTTGAATTTTAAGACCCATTGAAGTATAAAAAATATATATACACATTATTTGATGAAACATTTTACTTGGCCTTACTGCTATTAGCCCACACAAACGCAATGAATAACAGATTCACGACATGGAACAACACATAGTCCCCCCCAAAAAAATCAAAAGGACGTTTGTTCTGAAGTGTCTGTCCTACATCTGAGAGATATAAGAAAGATCAGGAAACATTTGTTATTTTTGTTGACATATATTTGACCCCTTATTTTTGGCACTTAACAGTCTAACGCCGGCAGCGTAAAAAACAGTACGCAGCATCATCTGGATATGTGTGCCACAACATTTCAATATTCACCTTCTGCTACCATTTCTGTCAAGCCGTCTACACATACAGTTTAATGCATATGTTGGATAAATCCAACAAATGCACCACACAGAATGCACTGCAACTACCTCTGCAACACAATGCTGCAAGGCAAACACAGCATTCCATTGGAAATGAATGTACTTCTGGTGTACCAAAATGCAAGGACAGCTGTCGGTGTGATCAAGGAGTGAGCCCTGTCTAAGCTGGGGGGGGGGGGGGGGGGTTACTAACCTATATGGAATTGTTTTAAGATAGTCATACCATGGATCATTTTGCTATTTGATTTAAAATTTTAAGACCCCTTGAAGTATAAAAATATATATATAAAAAAAATGTGTAGTGGGTAAGCTAATCCTAGGTCTTTGCTAATGCTAACTTCTGGAATGGGCCTATGGTGCTGTTAAAATTCTGTGTTCAACATTACATGAGTGGGCAAATACTTTTTAACAAAACGAGAAAACACATTTACCAATCATCATTCATGGACATGACAGCATGCTAGTATCACCGGTCTGTGATAGCATGCGGCAGTGGATTGGTTCATGGCACTGCAGAATGGGTGTGGTCACAAACATAAATGTGACCCTGAGTGAGGTGGTGTGTCTGGGTGTTGTTCAGCTGTCCTTCCACAGGGTCACGTCTTCTTCCTGTGTCTCCTTCTGTCCTTGGGAGTCAACACTGTCTGGGTGTGAATAACCAAGAGATGATGTCATAGATTCAGCAGCCCAGGACAGTCTTACAAATCCAAGCCCAGTTTCCACAGTGACCAGACCCCAGGCTGTCAAACATCAAAACAACCCTACCGGCTGGCTGGGGGGTAAGGAGCGAGAACAGGACTTGGCATCATGCTACCTGAGAGGGGTAAACAGCACTCCAATATAGCCTATATATAGTGCACTACATTTGACCAGAGGTCAGAAGTGGTGCATTACATAGGGAATAGAGTACTATTTAGGACATACCACAGTTCAGCCAGCCAATCACTCTGGCACAAGACGTCATGTCAACACCTAGCCGCTCCAATTAGCTTGGATCTTAACCCTCATGCGTCCAATCGAAAAGGAACACCATGTTCCAATGTTCCATAGTTCCGATACCCTAAATGTGATATGTTATATTTTAATCTTAGCCGATATGTATCCCGGTGGAAGCCATTTGAAGCTGGACACACTACTGTATATCTTACATAGCTTTGTGATCTCAATCACACACACACACTGTTTATGAAAGCAGTCTGAAAAGTCAGTGGAGTTTAATGTTCTGCTTTCAAACAGTAATTAAATGTTGGCCCACCTGGGTGCATGTGAAGATGTCTATAGGAGTGATAACACAGAAGTTTCATAGTCGTGGCCACACGCAGTCTACTTCCTGCTTGGTTGCTAGTGGACCACTAGAGGGAAGTAGTGAAGTGTTCAGTACTGCGTAAACTCAGGCACCTACTGTAAGCAGGGTATTTGTACTCTTTACAGGCAAGAGCACCTGATTGAATTGAAATGATTAAATTGCTAAACTGTACAGAGAAGTGTAGTTGTATCCAATGAGATATTGACTTGAGTGACTACTCAGTGCTGAGGCATATTGTAGTAGGCCTACATCTGAAGGGGCTCTGGTTGTGTTTAGCTGATGTTGAAACTGCTGAGGCCTAGAGACGACATAGGAAACCATGATGATAAATGTATTAATTTGATCATAATTAGGGGATCAGTTATCCTCTATCCTGTATAGCTGACAGGCAGATAAGCATTATAACTTCTACCATTTATAAATAAATCTTGTATCACAGCTGTAGAGTAAATCAAGTTACCTGGTTCTACAAGACCTTGTAACAGAGTGGGAGGAAGCTGGGTGAAAAGTTCAAGGCCATGAGGCGTTAAAGGTCACTATTTACGCTTGTGGATTGGGATATGTTCCGCATTGCGTCCAACAACAACATTGCCGAATATGCTGATTCGGTGAGCGAGTTTATTAGAAAGTGCATCAGCGATGTTATACCCACAGCAAAGATTAAAACATTCCCTAACCAGAAACCGTGGATTGATGGCAGCATTGGCTCGAAACTGAAGCGTGAACCACTGCTTTTAACCAGGGCAAGGTTACCGGAAACATGACCGAATACAAACAGTGTAGCTATTCCCTCCACAAGGCAATCAAACAAGCTAAGCATCAGTATAGAGACAAAGTGGAGTTGCAATTCAACGGCTCAGACACAAGAGGTATGTGGCAGGGTCTACAGTCAATCAAGGATTACAAAAAGAAAACCAGCCCCGTCGCGGATCAGGATGTCTTGCTCCCAGACAGTCTAAACTTCTTTGCTCACTTTGAGGACAATACAGTGCCACTGACACAGCCCGCTACCAAAACCTGCGGACTCTCCTTCACTGCAGCCAAAGTGAGTAAAACATTTAAACGTGTTAACCCTCGCAAGGCTGCAGGCCCAGACGGCATCCCCAGCCGCGTCCGAAAGAGCATGCGCAGACCAGCTGGCTGGTGTGTTTACGGACATATTCAATCAATCCTTATCCCAGTCTGCTGTTCCCACATGCTTCAAGAGGGCCACCATTGTTCCTGTTCCCAAGAAAGCTAAGGTAGCTGAGCTAAACGACTACCGCCCCGTAGCTCTCACTTCCGTCATCATGAAGTGCTTTGAGAGACTAGTCAAGGACCATATCACCTCCACCCTACCTGACACCCTAGACACACTCCAATTTGCCTACCGCCCCAATAGGTCCACAGGCGACGCAATCGCAACCACACTGCACACTGCCCTAACCCATCTGGACAAGAGGAATACCTATGTGAGAATGCTGTTCATCGACTACAGCTCAGCATTTAACACCATAGTACCCTCCAAACTCGTCATCAAGCTCGAGACCCTGGATCTCGACCACGCCCTGTGCAACTGAATACTGGACTTCCTGACGGGCCGCCCCCAGGTGGTGAGGGTACGTAGCAACATCTCCACCCCGCTGATCCTCAACACTGGGGCCCCACAAGGGTGCGTTCTGAGCCATCTCCTGTACTCCCTGTTCACCCACAACTGCGTGGCCATGCACGCCTCCAACTCAATCATCAAGTTTGCGGACGACACTACAGTGGTAGGCTTGATTACCAACAACGACGAGACGGCCTACAGGGAGGAGGTGAGGGCCCTCGAAGTGTGGTGTCCGGAAAATAACCTCACACTCAACTTCAACAAAACAAAGGAGATGATTGTGGACTTCAGGAAACAGCAGAGGGAGCACCCCCCTATCCACATCGACGGGACAGTAGTGGAGAGGGTAGTGAGTTTTAAGTTCCTCGGCGTACACATCACGGACAAACTGAATTGGTCCAGCCACACAGACAGCGTTGTGAAGAAGGCGCAGCAGCGCTTCTTCAACCTCAGGAGGCTGAAGAAATTCAGCTTGTCACCAAAAGCACTCACAAACTGCTACAGATGCACAATCGAGAGCATCCTGTCGGGCTGTATCACCGCCTGGTACGGCAACTGCTCCGCCCACAACCATCTCATATGTATATACAGTGCCTTGCGAAAGTATTCGGCCCCCTTGAACTTTGCGACCTTTTGCCACATTTCAGGCTTCAAACATAAAGATATAAAACTGTATTTTTTTTGTGAAGAATCAACAACAAGTGGGACACAATCATGAAGTGGAACGACATTTATTGGATATTTCAAACTTTTTTAACAAATCAAAAACTGAAAAATTGGGCGTGCAAAATTATTCAGCCCCTTTACTTTCAGTGCAGCAAACTCTCTCCAGAAGTTCAGAGAGGATCTCTGAATGATCCAATGTTGACCTAAATGACTAATGATGATAAATACAATCCACCTGTGTGTAATCAAGTCTCCGTATAAATGCACCTGCACTGTGATAGTCTCAGAGGTCCGTTAAAAGCGCAGAGAGCATCATGAAGAACAAGGAACACACCAGGCAGGTCCGAGATACTGTTGTGAAGAAGTTTAAAGCCGGATTTGGATACAAAAAGATTTCCCAAGCTTTAAACATCACAAGGAGCACTGTGCAAGCGATAATATTGAAATGGAAGGAGTATCAGACCACTGCAAATCTACCAAGACCTGGCCGCCCCTCTAAACTTTCAGCTCATACAAGGAGAAGACTGATCAGAGATGCAGCCAAGAGGCCCATGATCACTCTGGATGAACTGCAGCTGAGGTGGGAGACTCTGTCCATAGGACAACAATCAGTCGTATATTGCACAAATCTGGCCTTTATGGAAGTGTGGCAAGAAGAAAGCCATTTCTTAAAGATATCCATAACAAGTGTTGTTTAAAGTTTGCCACAAGCCACCTGGGAGACACACATGTGGAAGAAGGTGCTCTGGTCAGATGAAACCAAAATGGAACTTTTTGGCAACAATGCAAAACGTTATGTTTGGCATAAAAGCAACACAGCTCATCACCCTGAACACACCATCCCCACTGTCAAACATGGTGGTGGCAGCATCAGGGCGTGAAAAAGAGAGACTGGAAAAAACAGGAGCTGAGACACAAAAACACTGGTTGATTTGACAAACAAGACAAACTGGCAACAGACAAACAGAACACCGTATAAATATACAGGGGATAATGGGAAGATGGGCGACACCTGGAGGAGGGTGGAGACAATCACAAGGACAGGTGAAACAGATCAGGGTGTGACAGCTACTTTAGACGTCAACTATACCAAAGATGTATCCAAGGCAGCCTCTGTGAGGTCAAAGAGGATATCAACCACATTTGACATAATCTGAGACCCTTGTACGATCTGTAATTCTCTCTTTCCACACATCTTGTAGAAAATCCCTTCCATTACGTCATAGGCCAGGTGTTTCAGGGTCATGTGACATGACCTCGTGGTCTATTGATCCCAGCAGCATAGCAGCATACACACCCCTCTAAGAATGTACAGCAAGGCCTCCCTCTTTGTCCCTACCATGGCTTCTGATTGAGGGCTGTGAGCCAGCTGCTGTGTGTGTGTGTGTGTGTGTGTGTGTGTGTGTGTGTGTGTGTGTGTGTGTGTGTGTGTGTGTGTGTGTGTGTGTGTGTGTGTGTGTGTGTGTGTGTGTGTGTGTGTGTGTGTGTGTGTGTGTGTGTGTGTGTGTGTGTGTGTGTGTCCAGTCCAGTCCAGTCCAGTTCATGTACGTCCGTCATCACAGGGTGGTGGTGGGAGCCAGCAAAAGAGTGGAATAATTCCGCTTGATAATAAGCAGAGACACACTGCATCAGCTTTCCATGTCTGCAACTTACTGAGACATACTGCACCAACCTGCTATGTAAAAGACAGGGCCTGGAACTTACTGAAACACGACAATGGAAATGTAAAAAAGTGTCATTTAAAATAGCAGCACAGGAGGCATGTACAGTGGGGAGAACAAGTATTTTATACACTGCCGATTTTGCAGGTTTTCCTACTTACAAAGCATGTAGAGGTCTGTCATTTTTTATCATAGGTACACTTCAACTGTGATGGACGGAATCTAAAAATAAAAAAAAATCCAGAAAATCACATTGTATGATTTTTAAGTCATTCATTTGCATTTTATTGGATGACATAAGTATTTGATACATCAGAAAAGCAGAACTTAATATTTGGTAGAGAAACCTTTGTTTGCAATTAGAGAGATCAGAGAGCTGTGTGTTTCGGGTCGTTGTCATGCTGGAAGACCCAGCCACGACCCATCTTCAACGCGCTTACTGAGGGAAGGAGGTTGTTGGCCAAGATCTCGAGATACATGGCCCCATCCATCCTCCCCTCAATACGGTGCAGTCGTCCTGTCCCCTTTGCAGAAAAGCATTACCAAAGAATGATATTTCCACCTAAGTGCTTCACGGTTGGGATGGTGTTCTTGGGGTTGTACTCATCATTCTTCTTCCTCCAAACACGGTGAGTGGAGTTTAGACCAAAAAGCTCTATTTTTGTCTCTTCAGACCACATGACCTTCTCCCATTCCTCCTCTGGATCATCCAGATGGTCATTGGCAAACTTCAGACGGGCGTGGACATGCGCTGGCTTGAGCAGGGGTACCTTGCGTGTGCGCTGCAGGATCTTAATCCATGATGACGTAGTGTGTTACTAATGGTTTTCTTTGAGACAGTGGTCCCAGCTCTCTTCAGGTCATTGACCAGGTCCTGCCGTGTAGTTCTGGGCTGATCCCTCACCTTCCTCATGATCATTGATGCCCCACGAGGTGAGATCTTGCATGGAGCCCCAGGTCGAGGGTGATTGACCGTCATCTTGAACTTCTTACATTTTCTAATAATTGCACCAACAGTTGTTGCCTTCTCACCAAGCTGCTTGCCAATTGTCCTGTAGCCCATCCCAGCCTTGTGCAGGTCTACAATTTTATCCCTGATGTCCTTACACAGCTCTCTGGTCTTGGCCATTGTGGAGAGGTTGGAGTCTGTTTGATTGAGTGTGTGGACAGGTGTCTTTTATACAGGTAACGAGTTCAAACAGGTGCAGTTAATACAGGTAATGAGTGGAGAACAGGAGGGCTTCTTAAAGAAAAAGTAACAGGTCTGTGAGAGCCGGAATTCTTACTGGTTGGTAGGTGATCAAATACTTATGTCATGCAATAAAATGCAAATTAATTACTTAAAAATCATACAATGTGATTTTCTGGATTTTTGTTTTAGATTCCGTCTCTCACAGTTGAAGTGTACCTATGATAAACATTACAGACCTCTACATGCTTTGTAAGTAGGAAAACCTGCAAAATCGGCAGTGTATCAAACTTGTTCTTCCCACTGTATGTATAATCTGATGACTGTCTATGCAGAGTAACATGGGAGGAATTTTGATTGGTATCTTTGAACTTGATTTATGTGTCACTCACTCAAAAATGTGGGAATTCATAGTGATAGTGCCAGTTACGTTCCCTAATCCCTAGTGCACTGAGATGCATGTTGAGTTGTCGGTATGCTGGAGAGAATGCAAGTTAAGGTGAAAAGTGTAATATACTTCTTTAGAGTTATTTTGATTATGTTTTGAATTTGTTGTCCATTCATTGACTAACTAATGACCTAGAGCTACACAAATGAGGCATCATGCACCACATTTTTGGAGGGGACACTGGTGGCCAAATGTGATTTTTTTGTTGTACATTTTGCACAAAATGTACGATATTGTGTGTATTTTCATTGTGCTCTGTCAGTTAGATGAGCAAATGGCAATGTACCATCCACACCTATAGATCTTGAAGGGACTATATAAGGCTGTTCTTTTCCGATTGCTTTTCCTCTGGGGGTCTGACAGAACAGTGTCAATCACAACACAATGAGAGCACAGGCAAGGACCAGGGTGGTCGAACAGTGTCATCACAGCTTAACCAAACAGCAGCCCAACAGATGATGAAACTGACATCCACAACTTGCACGGCAATTCTGTGAAAAACTCACTGAGAACAGCACTTGTTTACATGTTATATCAATAGCATAAAAATATCACAGAGAAGTAACCATTGCAAAATGTTCTATTGCATTTAGACTCACATTTGTCCCAGTATATTTGTCATATGCAGGATCAACAAGCCTGTTGCTGTGGAAGGTCAGTCATTGTAACCAAACACTTTTATGTTTGGAAAGTGGGAGTGATGGGACTGGATGCCTGAATTTACAGCTCTTTTAAATTGACTTTTAAGGCTGGTGTCATCATTCTGATTGACAGGGTCATATGATACTTTAGCACCACGGGCTGTATCAAACACTAAGCATGCACGCTGTTTAAGAGAAGAAAAAGCGCAGTCACCCATTGGGCCACATGAAAGACCCTCTGCTGTTTTAGAGGGCACGTTTTCCAATGGTAACCAAGTCACACACTCGTGGTGTCCTAACTTGCTTAACCCAATTCGTAACATTTGGAGGACAACCAACTCTTAGATGGCCTTGTGGCTTCTGACTAAGCATGGTTCCCTATGGATTTATCTCCTCCACAATGCTGGAACAGATATCATCAAAACTCTTTTCTACAGATTATTTCCCAAAGGCAGTTTTCCTTGTGGTGGTGGGGTATTGTACTTAAAATGGTTCGAAGGCTAGTTTTGGAAAATGTGATGTGCTCTTGTGCCTATTTGTAGGCCTGTTATAAATAGGTTTGGCAGGGTACACATGCTCATGTTTGATTGGAAATTGCACAGTGCCTTGAGTCGGAGAGAGTGGTGGGTCCTTATACAAAGAGACAAAAGGAAAGCTATGAATGGTGAGTTTACCTCAGAGATCTGATGGAAGATAGCTTGTCGATGAATGATGATATAATGGATGTGTTACCAACTGAACATAACAACATTACTTTGAGCAAACATCTCTGTTGCTGATATCAGTCTCTATAGTATAAGGCATTACACTACAATTGATGAAGACAATAGAAGTGTTTGCTTTTTTAAAAACATGTTTTCAAGCTCATAAATATTTACCAAAAAAGGGAATAATCTTGATTTTGTATCTTGTTATTAAAAATAACTTAGTGTCATCTTTATCTCTCTTTCAGCTGCTATCTCCCAGATTTAGAGCCACAGAAGAAAACCTCATTTGTTTTGGTGGATGTACATCATCATCTGTTGCCTTCTCTGAGGAAGTTTCTCCTGGGAATTTAAGTTTGAAAGAGAAACTGTATCTGTTGGAGAATGAGTTCCAGGAGGCTGATGACCCGCTCCTACTCTGCGGGGGACGGCAGGTCCAGCTCCCACAATGGAGATGATGTCATAGGGAGTAGCAGAGCCAGCAGCCGCAGCTACCTCTCTGATGTCAGGCCTGAAAACAGGTACACAACCCCTCAGCTCAACACAGGAAATATTACTGTACCTCAACAAGCAACAAGAAAGTTAGAATATGTTTATTACCACATCCCTCTCCTTTTGAAGTGAAGTTTAACCATTGATTCGGCATCATTGCATTATGAGGTCTTAATAATAAAACAATAATCATTGAATTTATAATGCCTTTTTAAATTAAAATGATTGGATGGCTTGGATTAAAATTATTTCTCAGTGTGTTAGTTAGTTATAGATAGTTGTGTTAGTTATATTTACATAACATTTACATTTGAGTCATTTAGCAGACACACTCATCCAGAGCCAGTTATCATGCATTCATCTTAAGGTAACTGGATGAGTCAACCACATAGTGGTTAGTTAGTTGGAGATAGTTGTGTTAGTTATATTTACATAACATTTACATTTGAGTCATTTAGCAGACACACTCATCCAGAGCCAGTTATCATGCATTCATCTTAAGGCAACTGGATGAGTCAACCACATATCAAAGGCATTGTTGGTTTCCATGGTGTCGTTTACTGCATTTAGGACTGTTTGAATGGCCAGCTGATAGGCAACACTCACTACCGGCTCATAAAAAGCTATGACCATGAAGGTCAGCTCTCAGCTCTTTATAAATAAACTGCATCTCACTGCATGAGCCTGTGTAAAGGCAAACCGTCTTCCAAAATGCATCCTACAATTAGAAGAAAAGTTTATGAAAATCCAATCTTCCTACTACTGGTTATGTCTACTTATGGCCAAGTGCGTGCTGCAAAACTATCAAGTCAAGTGAAAACATGTATTCTTAATTATAATTAAATAAAATATGAATGGTACAGATAGTATCGTCATGTAATACTTGCTGACGTCACTTAGTGTTTTTCCACTGTCAGTGGTTTGATTTTGTTTCACCGTAGACACTAGGCAATAGTCAGTCAAAATACAATCTCAAATAAACCATGGCCTTAGCAGCACCCTATCTTAATGATCTGGCCGAGAGACTGAAATAGATGACAACACCAGACAGAGTGACTAGACCTACACTTAAACACTCTGTTTGTGGCTATGATTACAGGCATGACATATCCACCAATTAAGATGTTGCACTCTATGGTGAATGGAGTGATATTAGTTCCAACAGAAGTGGAATCAGAATTAAATAATTTTCAATTCAAAATACATTTCTGAATACAAAATGCAGTTTTTGTTGGCATTAATGTCACTCAATATTGAGCCTTCGATACCTGCATTCTGTATTGAAAGCATGTAAAGTTGAAGTCAGAAGTTTACATACACGTTAGCCAAATACATTTAAACTCCGTTTTTCACAATTCCTGACATTTAAAAATTCTCTGTTTTAGGTCAGATAGGATCACAACTTAATTTTAAGAATGTGAAATGTCAGAATAATAGTAGAGAGAATTATTTATTTCAGCTTAAAAAAATGTTGTTGTTTTTTCATCACATTCCCAGTGGGTCAGAAATTTACATACACTCAATTAGTATTTGGTAGCATTGCCTTTAAATTGTTTAACTTGGGTCAAATGTTGCAGGTAGCCTTCCACAACCTTCCCACAATAAGTTGGGTGATTGTTGGACCATTCCCCCTGACAGAGCTGGTGTAACTGAGTCAGGTTTGTTGGCCTCCTTGCTCGGACACACTTTTTCAGTTCTGCCCACAAATTGTCTATAGGATTGAGGTCAGGGCTTTGAGATGGCAACTCCAATACCTTGACTTTGTTGTCCTTAAGCCATTTTGCCACAACTTTGGAAGTATGCTTGGGGTCATTGTCCATTTGGAAGACACATTTGCAACCAAGCTTTAACTTCCTGACTGATGTCTTGAGATGTTGCTTCAATTTATCCACATCATTTCCCGTCTTCATATTGCCATCTATTTTGTGAAGTGCACCAGTCCCTCCTGCAGCAAAGCACCCCCACAACGCGATGCTGCCACCCTCATGCTTCACGGTTGGGATGGTGTTCTTCGGCTTGCAAGCGTCCCCCTTTTTCCTCCAAACATAACGATGGTCATTATGACCAAACAGTTCTATTTTTCTTTTATCAGACCAGAGCACATTTCTCCAAAAAGTATGATCTTTGTGCAGTTGCAAACGGTAGTCTTTCTTATGGCAGTTTTGGAGCAGCGGCTTCTTCCTTGCTGAGTGGCCTTTCAGGTTATGTCGATATAGGACTCGTTTTACTGTGGATATAGATACTTTTGTACCTGTTTCCTCCAGTATCTTCACAAGGTCCTTTGCTGTTGTTCTTCGATTGATTTGCACTTTTCGCACCAAAGTACATTAATCTCTTGGAGACAGAACGTGTCTCCTTTCTGAGCGGTATGACAGCTGCGTGGTCCCACGGTGTTTATACTTGCACACTATTGTTTGTACAGATGAACGTGGTACCTTCAGGCGTTTGGAAATTGCTCCCAAGGATGAAACAGACTTGTGGAGGTCTACAAAAAAAAATTCTGAGGTCTTGGCTGATTTCTTTTTATTTTCCCATGATGTCAAGCAAAGAGGCACTGAGTTTGAAGGTAGACCTTGAAATACATCCACAGGTACACCTCAATTGACTAAAATGATGTCAATTAGCCTATCAGAAGCTTCTGAAGCCATGAAATAATTTTCTGGAATTCTCCAAGCTGTTTAAAGGCACAGTCAACCTAGTTGTGTATAAACTTCTGACCCACTGGAATTGTGATATAGTGAATTAGAAATGAAATAATCTGTCTGTAAACAATTGTTGGAAAAATTACTTGTGTCATGCACAAAGTAGATGTCCTAACCGATTTGCCAAAACTATAGTTTGTTAACAAGAAATTTGTGGAGTGGTTGAAAAATGAGTTTTAATGACTCCAACCTAGGTGTATATAAACTTCCGACTTCAACTGTATGTCTCATTACTGTAAAATGAATTTCATATGGACTAAAAGATGGGAATTTGATGTGAATTTGATAACCAATTAAATGTAATAACCAATTAAGGGCATATTTGATAACCAATTAAAAGCATGACAATTGGTGATAGTTTATGTAAGAACACTTCTTAGTCCATCTTCATTCATGCCAGAACACCTATACACTGTGCCTGATAAGCTGCTTCTATTTGCATCCTCTCTGTATAGCTACTCCAGTCACAGCTATTCTCAGTACAGGCCATCAAGGTACTGTCATGTATTTGTTTCATGAAATTCATTTCAACTAACACCAGCACTTGCTATCTTTTAGCTTTCCTTTAGCCTGGCTTGTGTTGTCTCACCGTCATGACATTGAGATGGAACGATGTGTGCTTGGTGAAGTATGTTCGCTGATATTTGATTATAGTGATATTGGATTGCATCAGATATTGCATCACAAACTACATAACACTCATTTTGACCTCTGCAATTCTTATGGAAAGCAAGACAATCCATGGATATCAAATCACTAGGATATGGAATCACATTACCTTACAGTATGTAGGGTTGAATGTGTTGATAAAAATGTCTTTATATATTTGACAAATTATTGCATTTTATATTCCATATATTTTGTCTGTCTTCCATTGCCTGCATAGATGATTACATATTTTGAAAATAGCTTTGTCCCAGGTGAGAGACATTTGTTTACATTTGAAAATGTAACTAAGTGTGTTATGCAGGAGCACACTACATTGTGTTATGGCGCATTTAACGGAGGAGACCCAGCCATCCTTTGAGACGACATTAAAGTCAAGAGCCGTATCTGAAACCTGTAGCATCAAGTTCACCTGTGAGGTGTCAGGTAAACTCTCCCCTGGTGTGTGAGTGGGCGCAATACGTTGTTTGTAATAGCCTACATACTTTGTTGTTGTACTTGCTAACCAGTATTATCTATCTGAATATTTTACAGTAAGTGTGAAATGTAGTCTCTATAACTGTTTCTCTGTTTCAATTTGACTCCAGGTCACCCCGCTCCAGAAGTGACATGGTATAAAGATAATTTGCAATTGGACAGATACTGTGGACTACCTAAATACAACATTTCCCACAATGGACAAAACCATTCACTGCACATTTACAAGTATGTATCAAGATCATAATTGTCATTTGTATTGAAGATGTTAAACATTATCATATTGATGTCAGTTTGGTTTGTATTGATGCACACAAATATTATTTAAAAAACTGTATAATACAAGTATCTATGATTTGTTTTCTTTACAGTTGCACTGTGGAGGATGCAGCCATCTACCAGGCGTCAGCCAGGAACAACAAAGGCATTGTGTCCTGCTCTGGAGTCCTTGAGGTGGGGACGATGAGCGAATACAAGATCCACCAGCAGTACTTCGCCAAGATCAAACTGAAGGCCGGAAACACACGCAGAGAGCTGGAGGAGCCCAAGCCGTGGGACAAGGATAACCACGGGTCTCCTGGTAGTCGGCAGGAAACACTGAGGACCATCAGTCCAGATCGGTCCCAGAGGAAGCGACGGTCCCCCATGGACCCCAGCCTCAGTGCCCCCAGCTTTATGGAGGATGAAGTGGTTGAGGAGAGCACTCAGGTTCATGCTGGGGAGGCAGAGGCCAGGCTACAGGACACACCTGTGGTGGGAGAAGAAAAACGGGAATCTAACAGGGCTGGGTCTTCCAATGTCAATGGACAGGCAGCCATTACAGAAAATAGGAGCAACAAAGGCCGGACGTATGTTTACGATTCAGTGCAGAAGTCTTTTGCTCCACACACACCAAAAGCATCACTGGCCAAGAAGACAATAAAGATCTCCAATGGAGAGGATAGTGGGATGACGGCTGATAGCCAAGCAGGGAAGAAGCCTGAGGAGAGAGGGATGAGTGAAGAAGGAGAGGTCAGTGTGACACCCTGTCTGGTTGAGTCCTCACACTCACTGGGGTCATCAGAAGAGGCCCTGGAAGTGGAGAGGGCTGTTGAAACTTCAGCCTCAAAGACAGAGAGTGTAAAATACATGAATAAGTCTGAGAGAGCCCCACTGAACAACACTGTGTCAGTAATGGAAGAAGTGAAGGTCCAAGTGAAGGAGAAAGTACCTGTACAAACACCACCACACAACGGAGAGCCTAGCATCATGTCTCCTTCTACTGGGCTCCTCTCTACAGGGGAAACCATCTCAGGGAATAAGAGTCAGAATGCTGCAGTGGCTCAGGTGACCCAAAATGTTGGAAATAACAATATTATGGGGAGTCAGAGTACAGTTCCTCCTGTCACCTCAAGTCCTTCAGCTAAACTAAAACCACAACCAAGTCCTTCAGCTAAAATACAACCACAACCAAGTCCTTCAGCTAAACTAAAACCACAACCAAGTCCTTCAGCTAAAATACAACCACAACCAAGTCCTCTTTCAGCGAAATCACAATCACAACCACATCAACCAAGTCCTCCTTCTGTGACGTCACAACCACAACCAAGCCCTTCAGCAAAACCACAGCCACAACCAAATCTTCCTTCTGCAAAACTACAACCACAACCACGTCAATCAAGCCTATCAGTAAAATCACAACTAGGTCCCTCAGTAACACCACAACCACAACCAGATCCTCCTTCTGGAACACTACAACCACACCAATCAAGTCCTTCAGTAAAACTACAACCAGGTCGCTCAGTAACACCACAACCACAACCTGATCCTCGTTCTGCGAAACTACAACTACAACCACAACCACGTCAACCAAGTCCTTCATTGAAATTACAACCACGTCAAACAAGTCCTTCACCGAATTTACAACCACAACCAAGTTCCTCCGTCACACCACAACCACAAGCAAGTCCTTCAGTAACAATTCCACAGGTGTTGAGAAACACACCGGAGGACATTAAAACCCATCAAAGCAACGTAACAGACATGGAGGTAGACGATAAGCCTTCTGTCCTGGAACACCTAAACAGCACCACTACTCCCCTAAAAGGTCAAACTGAATGCCCGGGGAAGGGTTCAGCATCAGTGCTTGAGGTGCTAAACTCAGATACTTATTCCATCCATGGAACTGGAACTGCAGTTGAAGTTGCTGGGGAATCAGTGGAGTCAGTACTAACATCACCCTGTAAGAGCAGCGAGGCTGTCTCTGCCTTGCCTCAGCGTCTGTGTGAACAGTCAGGAGATCAGCTGTCTGTGGAGGAAACAAGCACGTGCCTAAAGAATGTGTCTTTGTCTCGGCTGCCTGCGCAGCTGGGTGGAGAGGTGAGTGTCTCTGCCCTGTCCCTATGAGCTCATGGAGCGCCTAACATTTCCAAAACACACCAGCCAGATCAGATCAGTAACACAAGCACCCACAGGGCTATTATTAGACTTTACAAGTATGCCCCTCTCTGTGTGACAAGACGTATGTGTAATGATGCATGTGCTGGCACGGACAGCAGGTATATTACTACTGCTACATATCGAATGGCTGAAAACATGAATATAGAAATCACAGAGTACCTCAAGACTTCTTTTGTGCGTATGATTTGTGCAATAAGGATTTTGGAAGGTCAACAATCTTAGCTTGTGTGACAGTGTGGGGCTTTAAGGCGACTGTGAATGGTCTTGGTGGTGGAAAACACATAGCATGAGAGTGAAAAGCACAATGGAACAGATGGTACAGCAATGATGCCTTAAAAGGTTTTGGATTTGTCCAGACATAGAGGCAGACAGCATGATGGGTAATATTTTTGCTATCCTTGAGAGTTGAGCTGCACTGTTATCCTCGTCTTTTAGTTACACTGTTGGTCGCAGCCATGCCAACCAGAGAGGAAGATTATGTCGTTTTTGTCTCTCATCCAAAGAGGTGTAAATCATTTTAGGCATTGATTATTTTTTCTCTCTAAAGAAGACATTTATGATTTCCTACTATTTGGGCTTTTTGAAACACTGCATCTTCTACTGAACCCAAGAAAAGGAAGATATGGAAACAAAGTACTGTGAAAATAGCGCTGAGACAGACTTCTGTCCACTCTGTTCCATCAAGCACCCCTTTGAATGATCCAAATTACATTGTCTCCCCACTAAACCTAAAAATATTCAATGTTCCATGTCTGTCTGTGCTTAGTCCACTGTCATACTGTGAACACTGTGTGTGAGAGAGAGACAGGTTATAAAGCACTTTCTTGTTTCAATGAAACCAAAGTAGGCCTACAATAGATTTTTGTACAATGTGAACCTAAGAACATACTCTCCCTTCTGTACTTGTCATTATAAATGTTCATGTACTCCCCATTTCAATATAATTTGTCAGTTGATTCTTCAAAGGCAATGCATTTTTATTTCACACAACACCATATTTTAGTTCTGTGATATTGAAATCAAAGTAGAAGCAATGTGAATGGTCCTTTCAGTAACTCTGGACTTATCTCATTCACTGATGGAGTGACACATAAGTCACACCGGAGCCAATCCCTCTGGTGCTAATTTCAGCTGACCAATTAGATCTGGTGCTTATTTCAAATGAGTTACATATCTCTTACTGTTATGTTTATCTAAGACTAAAGGAACATGAGCTCAGACCAGGAGTCAATCTCACAACAGATCCACATGCACTCTGCAACTGGTCGAAACATTAGACTACCTCGTCCTGTACTGTGGGACTGCACTGTGTTTGTGAGGGTATTGTTCATCTCCATGGCTCATCAAAGGACATATTAAGTTAATTAATAATCATCTAATAATCAAATGAGTGCAGCTTAACAACGCTACACCCCAGTAGCACTATTAGACAGTAATCAAATATTTCTATCTGAGGGGTTGAACCTGTGTGAATTTTAGTGATTTGACTACAAGCCATAGCTGTCAAGTCAAGAACAGTTTGTGAGATAGTAACAGAGTTATAACTGGAAAACAGGATTGCTTCATCAATTGACCAGGTTCCAGTTAGTAAATATGTCTGAGCACTCAGAACTTAACACAAGAGCGAGCTCAAAATTGAAAACAAGATTCATTCGTTAGATACATTACATGACCAAAAGTATGTGGACACCTGCTTGTTCCAAAATCATGGGCATTAGTATGGAGTTGGTCCACCCTTTGCTGCTGCACTCTTCTGGGAAGGCTTTCCACTAGATGTTGGAATATTGCTGCGGGGACTTGCGTCCATTAATCTACAAGAGCATTAGTGTGATCAGGCACCTGTCTTGGGTGATTAGGGCTGGCTCGCTGTCGGCTTTCCAATTCATCCCAAATGTGTTCGATTGGGTTGAGGTCAGGGCTGTGTGCAGGCCAGTCATGTTCTTCCACACCGATCTCTACAAACCATTTCTGTATGGACCTCGCTTTGTGCACGGGGTATTGTCATGCTGAAACAGGAAGGGGCCTTCCCAAAACTGTTGCCACAAAGTTGGAAGCACAGAATCTAGAATGTCAATCTATGCTGTAGCGTTAAGATTTCCATTCACTGGAACTAAGGGGCCTAGCCCAAACCATGAAAAACAGCCCCAGACCATTATTCCTCCTCCACCAAACATTACAATTGGCACTAAGCATTCAGACAGGTAGCATTCTCCTGGCATCCGTCACACCTAGATTTGTCCGTCGGACTGACAGATGGTGAAGCATGATTCATGATTTCAGAGAACGAGTTTCCACTGCTCCAGTGTCCAATGGCAGCGAGCTTTACACCACTCCAGCCGACGCTTGGCATTGCGCATGGTGATCTAGGCTTGTGCTCAGCCATGGAAACCCATTTCAGAAAGTTCCCGACGAACAGTTATTGTGCTGACGTTGCTTCCAGAGAGAGTTTGGAACTCGGTAGTGAGTGTTGCACCCGAGGACAGACCATTTTTACGCACTACACGCTTCAGCACTCGGTGGTCCCGTTCTGTGAGTTTGTGTGGCCTACCACTTCAAGGCTGAGCCGTTGTTGCTTCTAGACGTTTTCACTTCACAGTAACAGCACTTACAGTTGACCTGGGCATCTCTAGCAGGGCACACATTTGTCGAACTGACTTGTTGAAAAGGTGGCATCCTATGATGGTTCCATGTTGAAAGTCATTGAGCTCTTCAGTAAGGTCATTCTACTGCCAATGTTTGTCTATGGAGATTGCATGGCTGTGTGCTCAATTCTATACACCTGTCAGCAATGGGTGTGGCTAAAATAGTCAAATCCACTCATTTGAAGGGGTGTCCATATACAGTGCCTTGCGAAAGTATTCGGCCCCCTTGAACTTTGCGACCTTTTGCCACATTTCAGGCTTCAAACATAAAGATATAAAACTATTTTTTTGTGAAGAATCAACAACAAGTGGGACACAATCATGAAGTGGAACGACATTTATTGGATATTTCAAACTCTTTTAACAAATCAAAAACGGAAAAATTGGGCGTGCTAAATTATTCAGCCCCCTTAAGTTAATACTTTGTAGCGCCACCTTTTGCTGCGATTACAGCTGTAAGTCGCTATCAGTTTTGCACATCGAGAGACTGACATTTTTTCCCATTCCTCCTTGCAAAACAGCTCGAGCTCAGTGAGGTTGGATGGAGAGCATTTGTGAACAGCAGTTTTCAGTTCTTTCCACAGATTCTCGATTGGATTCAGGTCTGGACTTTGACTTGGCCATTCTAACACCTGGATATGTTTTTTTTTGAACCATTCCATTGTAGATTTTGCTTTATGTTTTGGATCATTGTCTTGTTGGAAGACAAATCTCCGTCCCAGTCTCAGGTCTTTTGCAGACTCCATCAGGTTTTCTTCCAGAATGGTCCTGTATTTGGCTCCATCCATCTTCCCATCAATTTTAACCATCTTCCCTGTCCCTGCTGAAGAAAAGCAGGCGCAAACCATGATGCTGCCACCACCATGTTTGACAGTGGGGATGGTGTGTTCACGGTGATGAGCTGTGTTGCTTTTACGCCAAACATAACGTTTTGCATTGTTGCCAAAAAGTTCAATTTTGGTTTCATCTGACCAGAGCACCTTCTTCCACATGTCTCCCATGTCTCCCAGGTGGCTTGTGGCAAACTTTAAACAACACTTTTTATGGATATCTTTAAGAAATGGCTTTTGTCTTGCCACTCTTCCATAAAGGCCAGATTTGTGCAATATATGACTGATTGTTGTCCTATGGACAGAGTCTCCCACCTCAGCTGTAGATCTCTGCAGTTCATCCAGAGTGATCATGGGCCTCTTGGCTGCATCTCTGATCAGTCTTCTCCTTGTATGAGCTGAAAGTTTAGAGGGACGGCCAGGTCTTGGTAGATTTGCAGTGGTCTGATACTCCTTCCATTTCAATATTATCGCTTGCACAGTGCTCCTTGGGATGTTTAAAGCTTGGGAAATCTTTTTGTATCCAAATCCGGCTTTAAACTTCTTCACAACAGTATCTCGGACCTGCCTGGTGTGTTCCTTGTTCTTCATGATGCTCTCTGCGCTTTTAACGGACCTCTGAGACTATCACAGTGCAGGTGCATTTATACGGAGACTTGATTACACACAGGTGGATTGTATTTATCATCATTAGTCATTTAGGTCAACATTGGATCATTCAGAGATCCTCACTGAACTTCTGGAGAGAGTTTGCTGCACTGAAAGTAAAGGGGCTGAATAATTTTGCACGCCCAATTTTTCAGTTTTTGATTTGTTAAAAAAGTTTGAAATATCCAATAAATGTCGTTCCACTTCATGATTGTGTCCCACTTGTTGTTGATTCTTCACAAAAAAAATACAGTTTTATATCTTTATGTTTGAAGCCTGAAATGTGGCAAAAGGTCGCAAAGTTCAAGGGGGCCGAATACTTTCGCAAGGCACTGTATATACACTACTGTACAAATGTTCGGGGTCACTCCGTGATGCTGGTCTTCTAGGCAAAGTTGCAAAGAAAAAACGTATATATCAGACTGGCCAATAAAAATAAAAGATTAAGATGGGCAAAAGAACACAGACAGAGGACAGAGGAACTCTGCCTAGAAGGCCAATATCCCGGAGTCGCCTTGTCACTGTTGACGTTGAGACTGTTTTTTTGCGGGTACTATTTCATGAAGTTGGCAGTTGAGGACTTGTGAGGTGTCTGTTTCTCAAACTAGACACTCTAATGTACTTGTCCTCTTGCTCAGTTGTGCACCGGGGCCCCCCACTCCTCTTTCTATTCTGATTAGAGCCAGTTTGCGCTGTTCTGTGAAGGGAGTAGTACACAGCATTGTATGACATCTTCAGTTTCTTGGTAATTTCTCGCATGGAATAGACTTCATTTCTCAGAACAAGAATAGACTTACGAGTTTCAGAAGAAAGTCTTTGTTTCTGGCCATTTTGATCCTGTAATCGAACCCACAAATGCTGATGCTCCAGATACTCAACAAGTCTAAAGAAGGCCAGTTTTACTGCTTCTTTAATCAGAACAAAAGTTTTCAGCTGTGCTAACATAATTGCAAAAGGGTTTTCTAATGGATCAATTAGCCTTTTAAAATGATAAACTTGGATTAGCTAACACAACGTGCCATTGGAACACAGGAGTGATGGTTGTTGATAATGGGCCGTTGATAATGGTACCCGCAAAAAGTATGAATACTTTTAAATACATACTGACATTTTTTTAAACTAGTAAACAGATCTGCAGTCGACAGAGCTTTGCACATTGTGGATGTGGAATGTCACCAAAGTTAAATCTTTTATTTTATATATTTATTTTTACCCCTTTTTCATGGTATCCAATTGTTTTTAGTAGCTACTATCTTGTCTCATCGCTACAACTCCCGTGCGGGCTCTGGAGAGACAAAGGTTGAAATTCATGCGTCCTCCGATACACAAACCAACCAAGCCGCACTGCTTCTTAACACAGCGCGCATCCAACCCCGAAGCCAGCCGCACTAATGTGTCGGAGGAAACACCGTGCACCCTTGGTTAGCGTGCATTGCGCCGGCACAGGAGTCGTTGGTGCGCAATAAGACAAGGATATCCCTACCGGCCAAGCCCTCCCTAACGACGCTAGGCCAATTGTGCGTTGCCGCACAGACCTCCCCGTCGGTTACGACAGAGTCTGGGCGCGAACCTAGGATCCCTAGTGGCACAGCTGACGCTGCAGTACAGCACCCTTAACCACTGCGCCACCCGGGAGGCCATGCTTTTATTTTTGATGTGTATATAACAATGATGTGTGTTTATGTGTCATGGATATGACTGCAGCAAAGTATTTACAGAATGTAAATCTGTCTCTGCTTTTATTGTGCCTCAAGGTTACACAGAACCACAGACAGACAGAGAGAGAGTGGAAGGGAACACCTGTCGGGCAAGAACCTGTAATACTAACCATCCGGAGAAAGCTGGACGGACAATCACCTTCGCCACGACAAAGTTCTCCATCGTCATCGGACAGAGAAGTCACAGCAAATGACAATAAACAATCTCCTACTTTGCACAATCCTCCGAGCCAATCGGCCTCTGACAAAATGACGCAGGGCACACAGGATCATTCCAGGGGATCAAATGAGAGCCATACATTACCTTTTACAGAGCCACTAAAGTCACCCCTGGAAAGCCCGGGTGTTGGTGAGAAAACCTTGGGGTGTAGTGTTTCCTCAGTAGGCCAGCAAGGCCAAGTTGAGATAGCTATAAAAACCGTTGGTGAGACAGAAATACAAGTTGACGTTAAAGTACAGGGTAACAATTTGGCTGAGTTACATGCACAGGGAGGCAGTTATGAGAGAAGAGTTGACATGGAAACTGTTTATAAAGTTAGCAAAGTTCAGGAAGGTGAAATTGAAAGACTTACGAAAGCACCTGAAAAGAAAAGCGTCGAAAGTATAGCAGTGTCTGTATGGGATGAGAAGAGTATACCTGTGTTGAAGACAGCAGAATGCCAAGCTCTTTCTCTAAATCCCTGCTTTCAGCCTATTATTCCAGACACATCACAGACGGCTGACACAACAACAAGTGTCCCAAACACAAACCTCTCAGAGCAACAACCAAAAGCCCCAACACCTGTAGCCAAAGTCATGTCTATTGCCGAGATTCTAAGGTCACAAATGGAGAAAAGTGCCCCTACAGAAGTAAGTCCAGTGTCACCCATTTCAGATGCACCCATTTCAGTGGCACTTATTTCAGTAGCTACCATTTCAATGCCCCTTATACAAAGTCTAAACACAGACCAACAACCTAAATGTCCCCCATCAACTGACATACAGGATGTGAGAATGCAAAGTCCAGAGTTGAGGATGGATGAGACAGAGTACAGGCAGGAACCTGAGAAAGACACTTGTAAGAAGGAAACCAATATGTCTGTCAGTTCTATTTCAGTTTCAAATGTAGAATATAGATTTAATACCTCTGAACCAGAACGAGTTGAGACACCCATAGTTACTCCTATGACTGAAGCCTCACCTAAAGCTTTTGTTATTCCTCCTATCTCTATTGTAGACATGGATGGCACTTTAGAGAACAGTAATCCTCCTGTATGTATAGTAATGGACATTGAAAGTGTCATGGATACAGAGCAGGAGCATCTTTTGGATCATAATGCTGATATTAGTTTGGCTGCGAATAAGGATGGTCAAAAAGAGTCTTCTCTTGTTACTCCTGAGCAGAAGCCCTTGGACACTACAGTTCCTCCTCCATCCATCTCATCTGTTACCTTTCCTGCAGAGAAACAACAAACACTAGAAAATACAGTCAAAGGGATGGATTCTTCACACTCACTGCCTCCAGTGTCCAGCAGTCAACATGGCAGAGACCAAAGGTGTGCTTCTCCCCTTTCGGAGCGATCCACAGATTCTAGCTCACTTCCTAGTGCCACTGAGAACCAACGTTTTTCTACAAAAAATACAGGATTTACAAACAACATTGCAACCACAACATTGCAACCTGTCAGTGAAAAACAGAGAGACTCTTCACCAGATACTGATATGATTTTAGGTTGGAGTGAAGCATGCAAACCTGATGCTCCTCAGCCTGGTCCTCAGACTGTACGAAGGTTTGATACCAACGGTTCCCCAAGTAGTGAGACACAAGGGTCAGTACCTGTTCCCACCATTCCGTTGGATAGCAAAAGCTCTTCATCCAAGGAGGTGAAAGTTGAGGAATATTCAAAGCCAGACTCTTCAACATCTGTCTCAGTCACTGAAAGCAGTACTGGCCTGCTGAAGGGATCAGACAGTGTGTCCCCCATGCCCTCAGCCACACCAAAGGAACTGGCCTCCGGCGCTAGACGCAAAATCTTAATCCCGAAACCCAAAGGAGAGGACCCTGGAGCTGTTGCTTCACAGATTGACACCCAGAGCCCCCAGAGAGAGGAGGTCCTCAGGATGAGCTCCAGGCTATGCCCAGAGTCCTCCTCTCCCATGTCCCCTGGGCTGTCCCGCAGGTCGCCCCTGCTGCAGCCCCCCAATGGCCAGCGCACCCCTCCAACAGAGAGACGCTCCCCACTGCTCAGTAGGAGGAAGCTGGCTCCAACACCAGAGACCCTCAAACAGAGCCAGGAACCTGCCCTGGAGACAACCGGCACTACCAAGACTGAGGAGAAACCAGCTGAGAAGGACAAGCATAACCCATTCAAAGGTAAACTCCTTTCAAGATATATCAGCTTAGTGTACAAAAAAAAGTTTAAAAAAGGGGTGGCTGATGTTGGCATACTTTTAGAGAGTAGCTAGTCTTATTCAACTAAATTAACCATTGGAGTCAGTGTAGTTTCTTTGGCTAACCTCCAGTAGGGAGTGCTATCGAGAGCCTTCGTGCTTCCTCTGTTTGCTTTGACATTGTCACGAGATGGATCGTCAGTTATAGATATAGAATTAATAGAACTGGCTTACAACCTCTAAACCTGGCCATTTGACTGGGGATGCTTGTTCTATTCATTCTATTTCTATGAGGCCAGCTACTTGCCAGGTGGGATTACATGGAGGCTTAAATGAAATAGTATCCATATTACTTTAAGTTAGGAAGCTGAAACATAAGAAAGTGTTTATCTTTACCTAGTCTTTACCTAGTTGTGCCTGTCTGTCGGGAGTCCCTCTCTTACTGGCACTAATCTCTCTCTCCCCTCCTCTCTTTATCTCCCCCCTCTCTCTCCAGCTCCTCAGGTCATCAGGAAGATTAGAGGAGAGCCCTTCTCAGATGCGGCAGGACATCTGAAGCTGTGGTGCCAGTTCTTCAACGTTCTTAGTGACTCCACAATTAAGTGGATCAGGGATGAGGTGGAGATCGCTGAGGTTAAGAGAAGGTGAGTCCTCCATGCAGGCTGCCTTGACGTGAAATGCTGTAGCCAAAATTTGGAAAATAGTGTTTATAAAAGGGATTCAACAATAAAATAATCACGATCAAAGACGGTTTTCCTGATGGCAACAATGTAAAGGTGTTGTAGAGACACCATGTGGCTGAGAAATTCTAGTTAGAGCTTTCTGAAACTCTGTTTATTTTGCTGTTCTGTCCATCCCTGACTCCTGTGTGTTTCCCAGTGCAGGAGATGAGACTCAGGTAGCGTTGGCTATTGTCCAGACGTCCAGCAGAGACTGTGGAGTTTATGGCTGCACCATCACTAATGAATACGGGACAGACACAACAGACTTCCTACTGAGTGTTGACAGTATGTACACTAGTGTCTCAGTTCAATCTCTGAAGTTGTTTCAACACGTTATCTCCTATACCTTTATATCTCTTATCTCTCATTCTGTCGACTAGAATCTATTTTTTGCAGTACTCTAGCGTGTGTTATCTCCTATATCTTTATATCTCTTATCTCTCATTCTGTCGACTAGAATCAATTTTTTGCAGTACTCTCTGGCGTGTTTTATCTCCTATATCTTTCAAGTTTTATTTGTCACATGCACAAGTACAGCGAAATGCTAAACTTGCAAGCCCTTCCCAACAGTGCAGTATTCAATGTCAAATAGTATAACAAAAAAACTGGAGAAATAAGAAATAAGAGAGGAAGCAAAATAAATAGAATGTAAGTTATATACAGGGTCAATGCCAGTACCACATTTACAATGTGCAGGAATACTGGAGTAGTTTGTGTACATGAGTGTGTGTGGGTGTTAGTGTGGGTGTGTGAGTGTGCAAGCAAGTCAGTGTAGGCGTGATAGGTGGATATGCATAAACTGGGCTGAAAAGTGACTGGTAGCAGGAATATATAAACACTTAGCATCTCACAAGCTCTTATTCTTTCTACTCTGTCTTTTTTGCAGTACTCTCTGGCATGTTTCTGCGTGAGGATCAAGAAGGTAAGATTACATTTGTCTATTATTTGTTAGGATGTAATTGGTGTTCAACACTGTCCGGTCACACCCCATCATTTGCCTTGCGAGGCACCTGATCCCCAAGCTTACATGAATGGTTAGCGCCGTTCAACTAGCCATTCATGGAAGCTTGCAGGATCAGGTGGCTCACGATGCAGCCTCATAATACCACTTCCAGTGCATTATATTTGATGATGTTACTATCTTTCCTCTCTACAGTGGGAGAGGAGATAGAGATGAGTCCACTACTGTTCACCAAGGGCCTGGCTGACTCTGGTGTCTGGGGAAGTAAGTTCTTTGGGCGTATCATGATGGAGGAGGCCCATATAGGAGAGGGCTGCTCCCACAAGGCCTGCAGAGTGAAGGTCATCTATGGGCTGGAGCCAGTGTTTGAGTCTGGGACCACATGTTACATTAAGGTGAAGAGCCCCATCGCCTACTACGGAGTCAAGGAGGAGAGCAACCTGGTCGAGAGAAACCTGGCAATCACCCAACAGGTGAAGGGTTTTACTTCTTTAACATAAAGTAAATGTTTAATGAGAATCAATGGAAATTGGGCCAATGTAATGATATTATTGATGTTATGAAAGAAATCAAAAAACATTTAGTCAAAGCTCTGATCCCTAACCCAATTAAAGTTTTTTCTGTCTGATCATGAATGCAATCTTCTTTCCATAAAGGAATGTAGACTTCAGAACATTGCTCGTGAATACTGCAAGATCTTTGCTGCGGAATGTAGGGTGATAGGAACCTTTGGAGAAGTGCTGGAGTGAGTGAGATCATCAAAATGATACGAAACTTGCACATAAAAACAATGTTTTTTCATATTATTTCACCTCTTTGTTTAGTCTTCTGTCATACCACAGTGTGTGTATGTTCTTGGTTACACAGAGTGATCCCAGTCCACCATATGTATCGGCCTGCCAACACAATTCCCCATGCCACGGTGGAGTCTGATCTGAAGGGGGTCTATCTGAGGTACTGTCTGATGGACGCTACGGGCCGGCTGGTCATGAGAACTGGCTCAGAGGCGGCACTGAAGTGTTGTACTCTGCAGCACTGGATCCTCCAGTGGACCAATGGAAACCTGATGCTCACTCGGATGGAAGGTACAGTGTCCATAGTCTCGGATGACTAACTCTATCAGGACAATGCTTTGGCTGAATAACAGAACAGGTGAAATGAACTGTAATTGTGATTTTGCTGCAGGTGTTGACTTCAAGATCACAAACGTTGGAATTTCCATCAAATCGAAAGGGTTGGTAGGCCTATAATTTATTCTGTTGTATTTTCTGAACATTGTGTTCTAGAGATATTCATGACTACATAGACCATTTACAATTACAATTACAAATACTGTAATAACCAAATCTGGCACGAAGCTCTGTCAACAAACTGTTCCTTTACTCATCTGTAACATTGAATCTGTTGTTATTATTCCAGGTACCAAAGTCTCACGATCACAGAGAACCCCAATGTGTTTGAGCAGTTTGTCTCTCAGCACCAGTGTAACTACTACTGCGGCCTCCTCAGCCTGAGGTCCCTGAAGACACAGGACTCCCTGCAGACCCCAGCCAAACCCAAGTGCTCCAGGAGCCCCCTGCTCCACCGCAAGATGGGCGGCTCCTCCAGGTATGAACCACTGCCATTGTGCCCTTCAGCAAGGTACTTAAAGGACAACTCCACCCAATAACTATCTTTTGGTATTTGTTTCATTAGTCCGTTGTTGATTTAGTCCCAAAATGTTTTGCATGTCAGCAATCAACTTTTCAAGATATGTAACGTTCAAAATTGAGAAATCTGGCCTGAATTATGCATTTAGCATCAGAGGATGTAAACACAGCATCAGAGGATGTAAATGCAGCATCAGAGGATGTAAACGCAGCATCAGAGGATGCAAACGCAGCATCAGAGGATGCAAACGCAGCATCAGAGGATGCAAACGCAGCATCAGAGGATGCAAACGCAGCATCAGAGGATGCAAACGCAGCATCAGAGGATGCAAACGCAACATCAGAGGATGCAAACGCAGCATCAGAGGATGCAAACGCAGCATCAGAGGATGCAAATGCAGCATCAGAGGATGCAAAATGCATAATTCAGGCAAGATTTCTGTATTTTGAAAGTCACATATCTTGAAAACTTGATTGCTGACATGCAAAACATTTTGGGACCATATCAACAACGGACTAATGAACCAAATACCAAAAGATAGTTTTAGGATGGAGTTTTCCTTTAGCCCCCAAATCCCCTCCATCCAAGGGCGCTGCGCTGTGGCGGACCCTGTAACTTCTCAACATGTGTGTCTATGGGTGTTATTAAAAAGGTAGAAGTCGAAGTCTGTGCTAGCCAAATTGATTAATAAAGTACCTATTTTATTCAGTCCCCAGCCCTCCAGGAAGGCAACAGGAAGCCCCCGGCAGATCAGAAAGCCAGCACAGCCAGAGGACAGCAAAGCCACCGACAAGCACAAGGCCGTTGATGTTCCCAATGTTGTCCGAAGTTAGAAAGCAAGCAACTGCTTTTCTCAATAAAGAGAATAAATGCTGAACCAGATATGGAATTACTGCCAGACTTGTCCTCCCACCTATAGAGCTTTCGGGGAGCTGGGAGACGGTCTGGGATGAAAGGCTGGTGACCCCTCCTCCAAGCCGTAACAGACAGACAGACAGACAGAAAGACAGAGAAAGACAGAAATATGAGATCAGAAGGAGAAGGAAAGGCCAGGTGAAGGAAGAACTTGAATGTTTCCAGAAATGACAGAGGCTTCATCCACATCTTTTCATGAATTTTGTGTTAAAATAAACAATGAAATGCCACCTCAGTTTTAATGGGCATGTCGCCTCTGTTGCCAGAATCGGAGACAATGAAATGAATGACACACTAGTATGTCCTTCAAATTATTAATTTACACATTAATTTCACTAATGAATAAATTCTTAATTTATTGAGTAGATCACATAAAATTTTAGGCTAAAGCTTTCACATTATACAGGGATTCCTATTGCATATTAGTAATAACTCGAAGAAGTAATTCACAGTAGTAATTCACAAGGTTAGCAAGCCAGCTCGATTCAGGTCCCAACAGCATGAACATCTAGGGGAAATACATTTAAAGGGATTGTTATGGAGTTAAAGGTTATCTTCAATGGTGAACAGTGCTCAGGATAATAGTTCTGTTAAGAAAACTATGCCCTAAGAATGTAGCGTATATTGTTTTCCATGACACTGTGAATAAAAACGTGGTGCTTTTTATACTGTAAATGTGCCTACGTTTTCATGTTGCAGTGTATGACATTCATAGAAAATGCTCACGGGATGCAATGGCTGTAAATTAAAATGAAATATATTTAAATGAAGCCTCTTATTGACCAAGGTGTGTTTTTCTCAATGAAACAGAGTGCTACTCTGGAAACCATTTGACATGCAATGTATCTCAGTCGTAAATAATGACGTGGGCTAGCCGCTATGTCACTTGCTGTATTCTGACATATAAGTATCTGACATTACAGATGTAGGATCGTAATTTGGTCACCCTGTTGCAGGAGAACTGTACCACTTGGGTAATGATTTACCTTGATGACATATCCATAATATATAAGCATTTCATGAACGTGTTATAACAGATCCCAACCACATTATTAAAGGTTAATTCAATATATCCATAGCCTATCTATAACTTAAGTAATGTCATGCTATACAAGAGCTCATATTTAGGTATCTTAATAGATCCTCATTACAATGACAGTATAGGCCCATGACTTACCTTCTGCTTCTTCTTCTCACTTGGCTCAATGGTACATGAAGATCCCCAAAGGCTTGAATCATAAAGGTACATTTTACGGATCAAATTGTGTAGTTGAGGGTAAAGGTGTACCGGTTCACCAAACCCATGGTTCGAGTTATATTGTGGTTACGGTTCAGTTTCGGTACAGCGGAAAAAATAGATAGAAACAGTTTTAATTTGTGTTTATTTGGGAAAATACGCTAAATTTAAAGCACCCTATTTGTGGCCAAAGTCCAGTTTCTGTGACGTCATTCACAATGTTTCTAGTATTGTCTGTTGTGACAAGGATTGTTAGGTTGGGCCTCAAGTAGAGGTCTAAAAAGTTGGACACGATCGGAAATTAGACTTTCCCACCCGGTGTAATATGCACAAATAAATGTTTCAATTCAGAGACCCCCTCCGAATGGACCTGAAGACATGGTCGGATCCGAGTGAGGGAAGTAGTAGGAAAATATATTTGAAAGTTACTTTAAACAGAGCTGATTAAGTGCAAAGGAGAGCAGGCGGAGGAGGGGCCTTGCAGTGTGTGTACTTTGAGTGAGTGAAACAGGAGCAAGGAGGGAGGGAGAGGCAGAAACCAACCGAGCTGACTTGTGCTAGTAGACTAACTTCTAGCTTGTCATAGCTAGGTTATTTATCTTCCAATATGATTACGTAGTACCTGTCTTGACTGCATCAATACGAGAGAAGCTAGTTAGCTAAGATAGCTAACTACCCCTTACAAAAATGCATTTATTGCTGCAAACTTCCCGCAAGTTTGTGGCTAATTTGCTGCAAACTAAATAGTGTACAACAAAATGTTGCCAGAAGTTTGTAAACGTTTGCCACTAGTGGTGAATCTGCAGCAAACATTTGGCAACAATAATATTCACTATCACTAGTGGCAAACAGTTGATGACCAATCAAGGGGATTAGAAACAACTGTTGGAAATTGGAAACCAAGTTAGCTAGCTAGCTACAGTACCTATCAACATTGTCTGGTGAGTGTCTAACTTATTAATTAAACTTTTAAATGATATTAGCTAAATTATGCCTAGTTAGCAATGTCCTGCTTTATCAGATAGAGTGAAACATTTGTTGATACCAGTTTCATTCTGTCTGTGCCACGCCACTGACGTTAGCTATCATATTTGTGCACAATTAATGTGATTGGTAGCTAACTAATGATTTGGTTTTTTTAGGTGTCGTTTAATAACAATATGCATGTCAACACAGTGCATTCGGAAAGTATTCAGACCCCTTCACTTTTTCCACATTTTGATATGTTACAGCCTTATTCTGATTAAATAAATAAAAATACTAATCACTCGACACACAATACCCGATAATGACAGTGAAAACAGGTTTTTAGAATTTTTAAAAAATGTATAAAAAAAAATAAATAAGAAATACCTTATTTACATAAATATTCAGACCCTTTGCGGACGACACAACAGTGGTAGGCTTGATTACCAACAACGACGAGACGGCCTACAGGGAGGAGGTGAGGGCCCTCGGAGTGTGGTGTCAGGAAAATAACCTCACACTCAACGTCAACAAAAACTAAGGAGATGATTGTGGACTTCAGGAAACAGCAGAGGGAACACCCCCCTATCCACATCGATGGAACAGTAGTGGAGAGGGTAGAAAGTTTTAAGTTCCTCGGCATACACATCACAGACAAACTGAATTGGTCCACTCACACAGACAGCATCGTGAAGAAGGCGCAGCAGCGCCTCTTCAACCTCAGGAGGCTGAAGAAATTCGGCTTGTCACCAAAAGCACTCACAAACTTCTACAGATGCACAATCGAGAGCAACCTGGCGGGCTGTATCACCGCCTGGTACGGCAACTGCTCCGCCCTCAACCATAAGGCTCTCCAGAGGGTAGTGAGGTCTGCACAACGCATCACCGGGGGCAAACTACCTGCCCTCCAGGACACCTACACCACCCAATGTTACAGGAAGGCCATAAAGATCATCAAGGACATCAACCACCCGAGCCACTGCCTGTTCACCCCGCTATCATCCAGAAGGCGAGGTCAGTACAGGTGCATCCAAGCTGGGACCGGGAGACTGAAAAACAGCTTCTATCTCAAGGCCATCAGACTGTTAAACAGCCACCACTAACATTGAGTGGCTGCTGCCAACACACTGACACTGACACTGACTCAACTCCAGCAACTTTAATAATGGGAATTGATGGGAAATAATGTAAATATATCACTAGCCACTTTAAACAATGCTACCTTATATAATGTTACTTACCCTACATTATTAATCTCATATGCATACGTATATACTGTACTCTATATCATCGACTGCATCCTTATGTAATGTATCACTAGCCACTTTAACTATGCCACTTTGTTTACATACTCATCTCATATGTATATACTGTACTCGATACCATCTACTGTATCTTGCCTATGCTGCTCTGTACCATCACTCATTCATATATCCTTATGTACATATTCTTTATCCCCTTACACTGTGTATAAGACAGTAGTTTTGGAATTGTTAGTTAGATTACTTGTTGGTTATTACTGCATTGTCGGAACTAGAAGCACAAGCATTTCGCTACACTCGCATTAACATCTGCTAACCATGTGTATGTGACAAATAAAATTTGATTTGATTTGAAGAAACATCAAATTGAGGGAAATACTGCAATTTCAGTCAAAAGGGAATATAATTCCCTTGTTCATGGATTGGATATGTCTGACAAAGAGTAGTACAATATGTAATGTATGGCAGACACTGTACTACTAACTCATTTAGAAACCAATGGGTTTATAGATTCAAATAGTCAGTGCACAGCTGCTGATGTAGCTGTGAATTATGCCAGAAACCACATATGTTCTCAGCACCTCAAATTAACAGCACCTCAAGTGTCTGTATTCTGTACACTAGATGTCAGCATAGCACAAACAGACAATTTACTAAAGTAAAACTAAAATTGAGTGGTAGTTACTTTTCTTATATTACTAAAGCACTTAAATATTGTTTTGTATAGTTTCTATAGATCAGCAGTGTTTGGGAAGAAATTGCCCAAGTTCATCAATGTTATTATCCACGATCCCCTGTGGTTTTATGAGCGAGAGAGTGAGAGAAAGACAGATGAGCGATGGCTGCACATGCAGGTGTGAAACCCCAATGTCAGACTCTTGTGGCGGAGCTCGGGCTGAGTGTACTACCCCCCCCCCCCCCCCCCCCCCCCCCCATCCTTGCTTAGCGACTTATTGTATACGCACACTTGTGATGTTATAATTCTGTCAGTCAGTGAGAGAGAGGGTCAGGAGCTGTCAGCGTCAACACAGTCTCAACATAGTGATGACAGACAAATCAGTATGATGGCGGTGGATGGCAGCGGAGATTTCAACTGGAGAGAAATCATTACTCACAGCGACAGCCTTTATTTGGGTTTAATCTGTGACAGGATCTAGAGGGGATTTTAGACAGCACAACATAAATAAATGAGGAAGTGTTATTCGAGGTTTGATCAGATAGCCATCAGCAGGAACAAGAGTGTTTGTGTTTCTGAATAGACCGAGGGCTCTATCAAAGTCGACCACCAACATTTGAGATTCTCAAAGCAAATTGATTCCACGGAGGGCCGAGTGTTCTTTTTTTTTGCTCCACCCTTGTACTTCATTTATGAATTAAGGTCACTAATTATTAGGAACTCCCTCACCTAGTTGTCTAGGTCTTAACTGACCATCTTACAGATCCTCGAGTATGGCGATGTCATTTACAAAATAGCCTCCAACACCCTACTCAACAAATTGGATGCAGTCTATCACAGTGCCATCCATTTTGTCACCAAAGCCCCATATACTACCCACCACTGCGACCTGTACGCTCTTGTTGGCTGGCCCTCACTTCAAACTCTTCGCCAAACCCACTGGCTCCAGGTCATCTACAAGACCCTGCTAGGTAAAGTCCCGCCTTATCTCTGCTCGCCGGTCACCATAGCTGCACCCACCCGTAGCACGCGTTCCAGCAGGTATATCTCACTTGTCACCCCGAAAGCCAATTCCTCCTTTGGCCGCCTCTCCTTACAGTTCTCTGCTGCCAATGACTGGAACGAACTACAAAAATCTCTGAAACTGGAAACACTTATCTCCCTCACTAGCTTTAAGCACCAGCTGTCAGAGCAGCTCACAGATCACTGCACCTGTACATAGCCAATCTATAAATAGCCCAAAACAACTACCTCTTCCCCTACTGTATTTATTTATTTATTTTGCTCCTTTGCACCCCAGTATTTCTACTTTGCACACTCATCTACTGTCAAATCTACCATTCCAGTGTTTTAATTGCTATATTGTATTTACTTCGCCACCATGGCCTGTTTATTGCCTTTACCTCCCTTATCTCACATTATTTGCTCACATTGTATATAGACTTATTTTTCTACTGTATTATTGACTGTATGTTTGGTTTACTCCATGTGTAACTCTGTGTTTGTCACACCCTGGTCTAAGTATTTTGTGTTTTTCTTCATGTATTGGGTCAGGCCAGGGTGTGGCATGGGGTTTTTGTATTGTGGTGTGTTTTGTCTTGGGGTTTTGGTGTGTATGTATTGGGATTGTAGCTAGTGGGGTTATCTAGCAAAGTCTATGGCTGTCTGGAGTGGTTCTCAATCAGAGGCAGGTGTTTATCGTTGTCTCTGATTGGGAACCATATTTAGGCAGCCATATTCTTTGAGTTTGTCGTGGGTGATTGTCCTTAGTGTCCTTGTTCCTGTCTATGCGTTAGTTTTCACTAGTATAGGCTGTTTCGGTTTTCGTTACGTTCTTTGTTTTTGTAGTGTTTGTATTATTTTGTGTTTCGTTTTTTGTTCATTAAACATGGATCGCAATCTACATGCTGCATTTTGGTCTGACTCTCCTTCACACCTAGAAAACCGTAACAGAGTTGTTATATGTGTTGAACTGCTTTGCTTTATCTTGGCCAGGTCGCAGTTGTAAATGAGAACTTGTTCTCAACTTGCCTACCTGGTTAAATAAAGGTTAAATAAAAAATTTAAGGGAAAAAATTTAAACCTGCAGACACTCGTACCTCCACGGAATTAATTTGACACCCCTGCACGACAGCACTGAAATATACATGTACACTCAGCATTACAGTCAGTTGCAATACAACACGCAAGAAACAAACGCTGACATAATGCTCACGATACAATCATGTCCTTATATTGCCTTCTCATAATATAAATCAACCACCACATTTGGGCTCTCATCCCATCAAACAGACAAAGCGTCAATACAGAACTAAGATCGAATCGTACTACACCGGCTCAGACACTCGTCGGATGTGTCAGGGCTTGCAAACCATTACAGACTACAAAGGGAAGCACAGCCAAGAGCTGCCCAGTGACACGAGCCTACCCGATGAGCTAAACCACTTCTATGCTCGCTTCGAGGCAAATAACACTGAATCATGCATGAGAACACCAGCTGTTCTAGAGTCAGGGAGTCAGTGACCGAGTCAGTGAAGACTGGGAAGTGGGAAGTGTCCCTGGGAACTGTCTCCCTGTCCAAGTCTGTAATACTAACATGTTTTAAGCAGACCACCATAGTGCCTGTACCCAAGAACACTAAGGTAACCTGCCTAAATGACTACCGACCCGTAGCACTCGTCTGTAGCCATAAAGTGCTTTGAAAGGCTGGTCATGGGTCACATTAACACCATCATCCCAGAAACCCTAGACCCCAATTTGCATACCGCCCCAACAGATCCACAGATGATGCAATCTCTATTGCTCTCCACACTGCCCTTTCCCACCTGGACAAAAGGAACACCTATGTGAGAATGCTATTCATTGGCTATAGCTCAGCGTTCAACACCATAGTGCCCTCAAAGCTTATCAATAAGCTAAGTACCCTGGGACTAAACACCTCCCTCTGCAACTGGATCCTGGACTTTCTGACGGGCCGCTCCCAGGTGGTAAGGGTAGGTAACAACACATCCGCCACGCTGATCCTCAACACAGGGGCCACTCGGGGGTGCATGCTCAGTCCCCTCCTGTACTCCCTGTTCACTCATGACTGCATGGCCAGGCACGACTCGAACACCATCACCATGTTTGCCGATGACACAACAGTGGTAGGCCTGATCACCGACAACGATGAGACAGTCTATAGGGATGAGGTTAGAGACCTGGCCGTGTGATGCCAGGACAACAACCTCTCCCTCAACGTGATCAAGACTAAGGAGATGATTGTGGACTACAGGAAAAAGAGGACAGAGCACGCCCCCATTCTCATCAGTGGGGCTGCTGTGGAGCAGGTTGAGAGATTCAAGTTCCTTGGTGTCCACATCACCAACAAACGAACATGGTCCAAGCACACCAAGACAGTCGTGAAGAGGGCACAACAAAACCTATTCCCCATCAGGAGACTGAAAAGTTTGGGCATGGGTCCTCAGATCCTCAAAAGGTTCTACAGCTGCACCATCGAGAGTATCCTGACTGGTGGCATCACTACCTAGTCCTCTCATAAACCTAACCAGTTGTTCTCAATTTGTGTCATGGCAATGCTGTTTCCGAGCAATATTGAGAGTTTTAGTAGCTGGTGTTCTGGGCACTTATTCATAAAGTGTCTCAGAGTAGGAGTTCTGATCTAGGACACTTTATGAAAACTGGAGTTGATATTAAACTAATCTATTGGCTGGATATTCCTTTGAAAGTCGCAAGAAAAGGAGGATCAACTTCAAACAGGTTCCCCTTCGCTAAGCAGAAGACCCGGCTCAGGTGAATACATGACAAAGCCACATAATTTCCCATCTATGATTGAATCACCTACAGAATATATTAATGAGCCATAATGTCATAAGACTCCTCCTCAATACGTTTTTCCTACTATATTGTCATTCTATAGGCTGATCTGCTCTGATCTGCTTTTTATTTTGTAAATAGTTCACTTAAGTTTTTGCATCAAACTGGCAACCTTTATGTCTTCTTTTCAAAAGACTCCTCTCATGATGAGGCTTCCCACAACATAATAGATATATTGATATCTGAATCCATCATGGCTCATTAGTGGCTCATGTCTTTCACAGTCTTGGCTTGGAAGTGTCTGCCTGATACGACAATGACTCAGGTCTGGGACCTATAGAGTCCAGAGGTGGGAGCTGAGGGAGTTGGGGGCCAAGAAGAGGGCCCTTTCAGGAGCCGTTAGAAAGTGTGACAGAGGTGATGACAGCTCAGGGAGATCCAGGGCTAACTGCACTCTCCACACAATGCCATTTAACCCAGGCAAGCAGGAAAATGAGTGCATGGGTAGTATCCCACGCAGTCATTCTCCTGCCTGCCTGGGTTAAATGGCATAGTGTGGAGAGTGCACTGACAGTAGATGGCAGACGTGTCTTGTTATTCTGCCCACATACTATCGATCGACACCCTGGTTTAATTGACCCAACTCCCTCAGGGTCAACAGAGTGAAGAGTATTTGGTCGAATAGGATGCGACTTGTGAAAATTTAGAGAGTTTCCTTGCTTTTCCTCGTCACCTTTTAGGGAGCAGAGTTTCAGGAGTAGAAGTCATGCTGGGTTGAGTGCTGCTATGGTGTTTCCTCACCATCATTTACTGGAAAAGTCTTTAAATCTCAGTGATAGGACAAGGTTGTAACTAGAGCATGTTTTCCAACCCAGACAGTGTGCTGCCTATACAATCCTACCAAACCTTCATTTCCTTGATCAAACCTATTCCCATAAAGTCCATCAAGTCAAACAATGTGATGGAAAAATCCCTACAAATAGCCTACATAATTATCTGACTTCCAAGAACACTACAATATTATGCGGAAGTTAGACTTTACACTCAGTCTATCCGTATTCAGTAATAGTTCAACAGAAAGGACAAGCCTACCTTCACAGTTAAGGGTATTAGGCGTCAAGTGATTTCTATGGTAATTAAAAACCAATCATCTCTCAGGAGGCTCATTCATGCTACAGTTTGCTTAGTGCTCACATACCCTATTACATATCCCCCTCAAACGTACAACCTTCTTAAAAACACTGACGCCAGCCAAATCACATTTCTCTATCAGGACCCACTCAGAGGAACTCAAAATGAGGCATTCCTTAATCCAAGCAGATTCCAGCAGGAAATTGTTGAATAAAGACATCATACATTAAAATAGCTCCTCATATTGCACTGAGTGTGTCTGATGAGGAGAGCTAACGAGCATTGATTCTAGTCAATTAAACTAATCTTTCGATTGAGATTCAGTGCAAGGCACAGCAACTGTGGATATTGAGAGTCACTAATTATAGAAACGTCACATGTAGTACATATAAATAATTGCCCCTTCAGTTAATAAAACAGAAATTCAAGTTAATATCAGGACTTCACACTGCACAGCGACCCAGGGCTCTGTGGACTGATGGATACTCATTGACACAATCAGAGTTATGGAGAGTAATAGAAAGGACAAATCTGTCAATGACGTTTCATCCATTCAGGCAATTGTTATATGTGATATGAGAGGCTACGTTAATTGTAGCATGTTAATCATTTATATGGAGCTAATGTTAACCATAAGGGTGAACGGACCGGAAGAGTCATGCACAATAATAAGCCATAATAAGGTCATGTTAGGCCACACAAGGCAAGCAGATGTTACAGTTGCATGAATTCCTGTAGCAGTCTCATTCAGAAGGACTACAAAGTAAACAGCTGATTAGAGACACAATGGTGGTCCATTGTCATTGAGATCTCATTTGATCAAATGAAAAAAGAGGACTGAGTGTGATCTCCCAGGACAAATCCTTCATAGATATGCCGCGTTCACGTGCTAGTTGGAACTCTGAAGTTTCCGACTTGCTAACTGGTTGAAAGTGGCACGTGTATAACTATAACCAGTTAGCGATTAGGACATTTTAGAGGCATTAGCCTAGGCTACACTATCGGTTATTAAACTCACATTGTTGTGCGTGATGTTCATTTGTAATTGGCTGAGAGACATTGTAATTCCCAACCATTTATTCAGATTTATTTGAAAAGCATCACAGGCTGCTAAATGTCACAGTACAGTGATGGCATTTGGAACAACTTTTATCTCTAATCCACCAAAAGTCGCAGGCAGCCATTTTGTCCCCGCTGCCACTGTTGAGGCTGTCAAGGGCGAGGTAATCTACCAAAACCCAGAATGCCTTGTGCTTAGGAAACGATGACATTCTGATACAGATCTCTCTGCCTCCACGCTGTTCCACTCTCATGAGAGCATAAAGGCTCAATGTGGCTAGAATCACATAAATACGGACTAATTAGATGATAATGTAGCCCGTGCTACTTTGAACAATTTAACGTTCTTTTGGTCATCATATTCTCCTCAGAAAATAATATCCACCACACTACAATTTGGGGTCATATCTCATAGTCTTCAGCAGTCATACGTTGGTGGTTGGTAACGATGTATTCATGACGTCTTCTGAGGAGCTGTGGAAATTATATGAAACAGAATGACAAAAAGCATTGTCATAAAAATCGTATATGCATGTTCATATACGGTATATTGTATATACGGTATAAAAGACTGGCCTGTGATATAGCCTACAGTGAGATAGCTTTAGGGCGGCAGGTAGCCTAGCTGTTAGAGTGTTGGTACAGAAACCAAAAGGTTGCTAGATCAAAACAAGACAAATAAGCACCCCCTATTTGAGTACATGTGAGTTATACAACAGAACATAATGGAGATTGTACTGACATTCCAGCATTCAACACTCTTTCTGTAGTAGATGCACATAACAGTGTTAGGTATTCTGATTCAATCTTTCTATGAGGTAGCAACAACTGGGAGGATTTCAGGTGAGCCAGATCAGCTTGGATTTTTTCAGTGTTATGCTATGGGAAATATCTTCAGATAAAAGAGCTATGTTGGATCTTGATGCTGTGTGGAAATACCCAGAAACAAGATGGTGGAAGGCCTGAAGATGAAGATGGAACAACAATAGAAAACTTGCCACAAAAATGGCACATTCACAAAGAGAGAAGTTTATAGAGCTGTCCTCTGGATGTCTTACCAAAAGTAATGTATGGTCTCTAGTTTCACAACAAAGCTCCAAACTTCAATCGTTCAGCTGCTAGTTAATATGTCGGAGAGGAAGCATGACAACACGATCCTCTTCAAAAACAAGTTCAACAAAGTTGAATGCCAGTGAGTTAAAAAAAAATTAAAGCTTTATTTAACTAGGCAAGTCAGTTAAGAACAAATTCTTATTTACAATGACAGCCTACCCTGTCCAAACCCTAACCTGGACAATGATGGGCCAATTATGCACCGCCCTATGGGACTCCCAATCACGGACAGTTGTGATATAGCCTGGAATTGAACCAGGGTCTGTAGTGACGCCTCTACCACTGATATGCAGTGCCTTAGACCGCTACGCCACTCAGGAGCCCCTTTGCCAAAAGGGCAAAGCATTTAGAAAAATTACAATAGCAAGTGATTCACAAAATGATATGTGACATTTCAAGTATCCACCATCATTTTTTAACAAATTCCTAATTATTGAAGGACTCATTGATTAATTATGTGTTTTCAGATGTGTAATGTAATATAGGCCTAAAGTAATGTACATTATTACCATAATGCCTTATTAGTGATAAGTGTTAACAACAATGTTACTGGGCTATTTTGATAAGAGTTGATAATAGAACACGTGTATACATCAGTGGAAGCTGCTGAGGGTATTGGTATTTTGGGGTATTTTATTAGGATCCCCATTAGCTGTTGCAAAAGCAGCAGCTACTCTTCCTGGGGTCCACACAAAACATGACATAATACAGAACATTAATAGACAACAGCACTACAGGACAGAACTACATTAAAAATATGTTTTTACAAAAAGCACACGTAGCCTACATATCAATACATACACACAAACTATCTAGGGGAGGATGTCTGGAACGGAGAATAGGGATGGCATCAAACCATGTGTTTCCACTGATTCCGCTCCAGCTATCACCACAAACCTGTCCTCCCCAATTAAGGTACCACCAACCTCCTGTGGCATACATCTATTTCTAAGAGCTGGTGAGACATATTGAATCAGAAAGATTGAGGCTGGTCTACTGAGCTTCGACTGAGCTTCTCTCGCTCTCTCTGAGGAGAACAGAACTTGGTATGCTGTATTCTAAAGATGTTTATCTGCCATTATGAAGGCAGGACTGGTGGTGTATGCGCGTGTGTGTGTTTGTGTGTATGTGTGTGTTTGTGTGTATGTGTGTGCGTTTCGTCATACCCACTCACAAGCTCACACTGACACCACCACAGTGTGGGCATTTCAAAAGAACACCTTCCCTTATCAGCACGGACCTCTACTATTCTCATCCACAGTGGGAACAAGTGAGTGTTTTGTGAAGATCTTGAGCCACGACTCACTCTCTGCCTGGCGCTCTCTCCCTAGCGCTCTCTCCCTAGCGCTCTCTGCCTGGCGCTCTCTGCCTGGCGCTATCTGCCTGGCGCTCTCTCCCTGGCACTCTCTGCCTGGCGCTCTCTGCCTGGCGCTCTCTCCCTGGTGCTCTCTCCCTGGCGCTCTCTGCCTGGCGCTCTCTGGCTGGCGCTCTCTGCCTGGTGCTCTCTCCCTGGGCGAGCCAAACACATTGGAGAAACAAAATATGTCAAAGCTAAAACCATCAATGCTTAAACAACCAACTAATGGGGTCAGTTTCCTTCTAAAGGAATCCTTAACCAGCCCCCCTGGATACTAGCTTTTTAGTGTGACGTGATTGCTGGGGCGCCACCATAACTCGCAAACCTATATCTGGAATTGTATGAGGGTTTTCATTATGTTGTACAAGACAGTAGATCTGTGCTTGTTGTCATGTAACCTACATTAATGATAGGCTACACAGTTGCAGTATTGGTCAAACATTGACAGAGGCTTAAAATATCCATGAATCATAATAATTGTCAACATGAAAAGAAATCAGGCAGTTCTGACAATCGTATGACTCATCTTTTCATTCAAATGTACTTCCCCTCTGAAATTTGACTGAACACATGACAAAAACTATTTGCTCAGTGACAGTATCAGTTAGCCTAATGTGCCTGGGTTTGTTTAGTGATACAATGCATTGTGATGTACAATAAGCCATCTGAAACGTGAGTAACTCCCACAGCCACACAGTTCACTGCAAATAAAGAAGAACAAACCCAATAGTTCATTCTGGGAATTGACACAACACAAGCCACCTGTACAGGCTCTTGTCAAGATGATGAGGATGGATGCTTGATGCTGATGCATGAATAACAGACAGAATCGATATTAGAGCACAGAAACAGTGGCTGTAGCCTTACATCTGAAACATGACATCACCCACACAGCCTAATAACACTTTCCTGGTCCTGGACGGACAACAAGGTCAGACTCATTTTCAAAATCATGATTAGGCTAGAGTTTAAAAACATTTTTATACTCATACACACAAGACGAACAGGCTCCCTGACCTGCTATGGTTCCTAGCAAGGTAACACTGCCACTACCTCGCTCTCCAAACAAGGTGCATGAATTGAGAAGCAACCTGAACATGAAAAGAATATCAGCAACTCTCTTGGAGGGCAGTGGAAGTTGATAAAACGCTTCATTATTGGTAAAACCAAGGCTTTTTGCCACATCAGTCTTCATCATGGCTTACAGATGGCAAATTGTAGGAGGATTTAATCTATTTCAAAAACGTGCTCTTAGTTTTCAGAGACCAATCACAATGGGAATACAAAACAAAGATGAAGATGATTAAGATTAAGATTACTTTATTCGTCAATTGTACTCAAGGTCCAACTGAAACGTGACTTCTGCTTTATCCCAACCCCCCCAAAAGACACACATACTGGTATATATACAGATTGGACCAGAGGGCTGCCACACTAGGAGCCCGTAAAACAGTTGTTATGTGCCTTGCTCAAGGGCACAACAGAAGGCAATGGAATCTAAAATTCCCACCAGATTTTGTCCTATCAGACTGGGAATTCTAACTGGCAACCCTCCTGTTGCTGGCTTGCTTCTCTAACTGCTAGGCTACCTAACGTGATTGGTGAATTTGTTGCAAAAATCTGACCAATGTCGTTTAGATATAACCAGGTTCGATCGCGTCCTGCTGTTGTAATATTGATGGTTTCTCGAAAATGACAGCTTCTACATTTGTGGCTAGATGGAGTACAGATACAGACAGTAGTGACTTGACGTAGGAGGTTAGGAGAACTAACGCAGCAGGTTAGGAGAACTAACGCAGCAGGTTAGGAGAACTAACGCAGCAGGTTAGGAGAATTAACACAGCAGTTTATTAGAATTAATGCAGCAGGTTAGGAGAATTAACACAGCAAGTTAGGAGAAGTAACGCAGCAGGTTAGGAGAACTAATACAGCAGGTTAGGAGAACTAACGCAGCAGGTTAGGAGAACTAATGCAGCAGGTTAGGACAATTAACGCAGCAGTTTATTAGAATTCATGCAGAAGTTAATTAGAATTAATGCAGAAGGTTAGGAGAATTAACACAGCAGGTTAGGAGAACTAACCTAGCAGTTTATTACAATTAACGCAGCAGGTTAGGAAAATTAATGCAGCAGGTTAGGAGAAATAATGCAGCAGGTTAGGAGAATTAACGCATCAGGTTATTAGAATTAACGCAGCAGGTTAAGAGAATTAGGTTATTATGGTTAGGAAAAGGGTTAGGCTTTGCTAAAATGCTACAGTTATCCACGATGCGACAATTAGATGGAGATGTACTTTAGTACGTTTAGAGATGTACGTTTGAAAAGTGTTGAAATCTTACATTATCAACTTTCCTGTGTGTTCAAGGCTTCTTTTTACTGTCTATGGCGCGAGGAAACTGCAGACAAGGGGATCTGAGCTATCTTATTGGCCAACAGTTACCTTCAGTTACCTTCTACCTTCAGACACATGGAATGGTTCAAAATGGGAACACTTTGCCTTCCCAGAGCTGAATCAAGTGCACCTACAGCCGACAGTCCGAAACAAATAAAAGACGTTGGAATGCAAGGCTTTATCGTTGGGTTTTTTACAGAAATGTTTGGTGATCGACTAGGAATCCCTTGGAGATCAACAAGACGATCACGAATGACTGGCTGGTGACCACTGCGCTAGGCTATTATCCCCCTGTGTGTTCCCTCTGTAGAGAAGCTGTGTGCCCTGTTCTGTTCCCCCATCATTATCCCCCTTTGTGTTCCCTCTGTAGAGAAGCTGTGTGCCCTGTTCTGTTCCCCCATCATTAACCCCCTGTGTGTTCCCTCTGTAGAGAAGCCGTGTGCCCTGTTCTGTTCCCCCATCATTATCCCCCTTTGTGTTCCCTCTGTAGAGAAGCCGTATGCCCTGTTCTATTCCCCTGTGGGGAGAGATTCCCCGCAGAGAGAGTGATGGATGGAACACCATGTGGACCCTACGAGTCAGATCTGTGTGTCAACTGCAGGTGTCAGGTACGCACACACACACACACACACACACACACACACACACACACACACACACACACACACACACACACACACACATGCAAACTCAATGCACGCAGATGCACACTCTCACACACACAAGGCAGACTTGTGTGTTGATGAAGAAAAATAATGTGTTATGCACATTCCACACATGAGAATCCCGGTGCTGGGTTAAAATAAAACTAAGATTAAGAAATTCCTCTAGCTATTAAGCACTGGGGACCCGCAATATTCTGTGTCCACATCTCTCATTTCCTTAGAGTTGTGTGTCAATGTCAATGAACTGCTCAAATCAGAAGTGCTGATGGCAATTATACTGAACCAAAATATAAATACATGTAAACCCAACAAGATCCCCAAAATGTTGTGAACAAATTTGTTTACATCCTTTTTAGTGAGTATTTCTCCTCTGTCAAGATAATCCATCCACCTGACAGGTGTGTCATATCAAGAAGCTGATTAAACAGCATGATCATTACACAGATGCACCTTGTGATAGGGACAATAAAAGGCCACTCTAAAATGTGCAGTTTTGTCACACAATACAATGCCACAGATGTCTCAATTTTGAGGGAGTGTGCAATTGGCATGCTGACTGCAGGAATGTCCACCAGAGCTTTTGCCAGAGAATTTAATGTTAATTTCTCTACCATAAGCTGCCTCCAACATCATTTTTGAGAATTTGGAAGTACATCCAACCGTCCTCACAACCACAGACAATGTGTAATCATGCCAGCCCAGGACCTCCACATCTGGCTTCTTCACCAGTGGGATCGTCTGAGACCAGCCACGCAGACAGCTGATGAAAGGAGTTTTTCTGTCTGTAATGAAGCCCTAGTATGGGGAAAAACTCATTCTGATTGGCTGGGCCTGGCTCCTCGGTGGGTGGGTCTATGCCCAGTCATGTGAAATAAATAGATTAAGTCCTAATGAATTGATTTCAATTGACCGATTTCCTTATATCAACTGTAACTCAGTAAAATCGTTGAAATTGTCACATGTTGTGTTTATATTTTTCTTCAGTATAGCTATAAGTGGTGCAATGTTTCTGGCTGTTCCTCCTACCCTTGGCCTTCCTCTACTACCCTGCCTCCCTCCCTCTGTCCTGTGACAGAAACCCTGCTCAGTCAGAGAGAGATGATGGGACCTGTCAGTAGGTCACTGGATGAGGGTATTCTCTCTTTAGGTCACAGGTGAAGAATTTTCTCTCTGTGCTGGTGGATTTAATTGTCTCTTACAATATGGCAGGCTGGTGGCTTCAAAGCCTCTCATTGGCCAATACATAGCAATCTTCCTAGTGATTGTCTCTCTGGTGAATGTTATAATAACGTGTGCCAGCCTGTAGAAAGTTCTCTCTTGTTTTGTTATATTTCAGACATCATAGTTTTTATGGTTTTAGAGTTTTCATACATTCATTGCAGGCGGCGCCCCACTGTCTGATTCATATCGCTTGATTTCTAATGATAGTTGTCGATTAGATCGACTGATTGCAATTGAATCGGGTGTTCACTACGTAAGTGAATGAAAGCTCTTATTTGCATATCCAAACCTTCTGTCTGCCAGCCCCCGTATCGCGAAGCGACACCTCGACAAAATATTTTGAATGTGGGCGGAACTTCCGGCTGAGTGTACCCGGAAGATTTGGATGCAAGTTTCTCGGACGTTCACCCATATGTTCGCTTTTTATGTATCGATCACTGGTTTTTATTTAATTTAGGTAATTTTATAAACTCATTACTGGGACGATGTTGTCTTTAGATTTCCTTGATGATGTGCGGCGGATGAATAAGCGCCAGGTATGTACGATAATATTGTTTTTGATGTTGTGTGAATGTGACTGATTCTCCCAAGGCTAGTTAGCTAGCTATCTAGTTATGCTAGCAACATTAGCCGGCTGGTTAATAGCACGTTGCCTAAAATGTCAAGTCGTCTACGCTAACTAGCTACCCAGCTTTCCGTGTGGTCTTAATCATGTATAAAGAAAATGACCCTGCTAGTTATATACGTTACATCGCCTACTGAACATGCATGGTAAACTGGGTTGTCAAAATTAATAGCTAACAACCTTGCAAAATCAATGTAGCTTTAGCCAGTACAATTTCCTCTGCCTAAATATGGTGTTACTTCAGTCTTCTTCAAACCTGGCGCTGAGGACCTACAAAGTGTGCAGACTTTTATTCCAGCCTAAGTTACAAGTTTCTACTAGATTCTGCTGATCACCAAACCCTTTATTAACTGAAACATATGTATTAGTACTGGGTTGGGACAAAAGCCTGCATACCTTGTTAGTCCCCAGGACCAGCTGTTGGTAGATATAGTTTTTATGAAGTTGTTATAAGCGAACACTAGCTTATCCTCGTCTCAACCTGATAACCTGTCTTATTTGTTTTCAGCTCTACTACCAGGTGCTTAATTTTGGTATGATAGTGTCCTCAGCCCTGATGATCTGGAAAGGACTGATGGTCGTGACAGGCAGCGAGAGCCCTATTGTTGTCGTCCTCAGGTAAAGCATTGGTGTTGGATTTATGTAGATGGGGTGCTTTTCAATACACTCAAAGCGCTTTACATAGTAAGGGGAAATTTGCCACTTTCACAACCAAAGTGTAGCACCAACATACCTGCTGTTTGTCTGAAGCGCATCTGCTAATTTTTAGTAACCTGTCTATCCTTGACTGTAACATGTCCTTGGTTTCAGTGGAAGTATGGAGCCTGCTTTCCATCGAGGAGACCTTCTGTTCCTGACAAACCGGGTCGAGGACCCCATCAGAGTCGGAGAGATTGTGGTCTTCAGGATAGAGGGCAGAGAGATCCCCATAGTACACAGAGTACTAAAGATTCATGAAAAGTCAGTCTATTATGTTTCTGTAGTTATTGAAATGCACTAGTTCTCTCTCGGGATAGTTCTTTGTGTGTTACAAGTTTAAGAAGGCCTACTCCCCCCCCCCAAAAAAAAAAGTTTGTATTGCTGCATAACACTCAAACTAGGCTCTAAATATTCTGTAATATTTCTTACCTCGTATATGTTTTTTAAATATATGCTGGGTAACTGAATAAATGTAATTGTCAGAGCAACTTCATAAGCCGCTCTGGGGCCAGGAAATCGATGTATGACATCCAAACTAAATCTAAATGTTTATCTCCAGGGAAAATGGCGAAATCAAGTTCCTGACCAAAGGTGACAACAACTCTGTAGATGACAGAGGGCTGTACAAGCCGGGACAGCACTGGCTAGAGAAGAAAGACGTGGTGGGACGAGCCAGAGGGTGAGCATTTATCTCATTCCACCAGAGTGATACTAGGCTTAGTCTGCTGTATGACTTCAGTCTCATCACATCTATATGATACCATTTCCCTTGAGATATTATTTAGTGCAAAATTAAACTGAACATGAGTCTGCGCTCATCTAGCCTGTAAAGTGGAAGGGCTCAAGCATGGTTTAAAGTTCTCCATCACAGTGACGGATTTCAGACATTTTTTCCATTTGTCACATCCCTACACTCGAGGCGCATTCAAGGTCCGAGAGCAGTTTTGGCAAATGTATTTTGAAAGTGGGTTTGGCCTTTTTTTATTTTTTATTTATTTAAGAGAAGTATCCCAGTTTTCCATTGCTATCACGTTTATTTTTCTACTCCTTCAATTATGCGAGTGGCATCATTTTAGAAATGCTATGGTTACAACAGAGCATGGTTTAGGCACTTCTGCGCAAAGTAGTGATGTGTAGTTTGCGAACAAACTGCTTTTTTTTTAAAGGATTAGGTTCTTTTTTGCTATTTTTTCCCCCCTGTTTATTTGACTCCCTGATGTGCATACTGCTGCTTTTTGATCTCCAGACATGAACTATCTGCAGATAAATTATAACAAATATTCTCTGAAGATGGTAATTCCTCAGTGCAGGAACCATACTGTGAGGAGAGACCCTCATTCTGCACTACGCAATATTTTTCAGTGCTTTACATTTTTTTGTCCTTTTATTTTTTGCAAGCCATCTAATAATTTGGTCAGGTAAAAATGTATTTGAATTCAAATTTCACGAACTGACATAATGGTAGGTAACATTTTAGGCTTTAAATTAAGGGTTGACCATTTTTCATGGTTTTATGTAAATTTCTAAGCACTACTGATGAGGAGCTGCTTGGGAGCCAAATGAGAAGCTCTTTTAGGTGAAAGGAGCCAAATGATCCGGCTGACCGAAAAGACTCTGAATCAAAATGCAACCGCTCTAAAAGGGGCAACGGTGTCTTAAATGGACAATGACCGTTTGTAATAGAAACCAAAATATCAAACATTTTCTAGTGAATAATAATTTATTGATATACAGTATATTTATAATTAAAGTATAGTTATTAATAACGATCAGGATGTTGTGTCCAATGGGTAAATGCAGATGGACAAACTCCATGCTTCAGCCTATGTACATTTTATAGTCACTATGCTGCATCAGTTGGGCTACAGGTGATATTGCTTGTAGCATATCTGATAATATACACCATGCATAGGCTATATGCAATATAGCAAATCCAATATGATTTTACCAATATTTTATCGGACACATTTCTGGAGGTGGTAATTTAATTTAAAATGGTTTCAGCATAATTCTATTTTCATTTTGGAGTAGAATGTCCCTTTAAAAAAGTCACCAGAACTGAGCTTTTCAGTCTTCTACTGACAAATTATCCCAGGGTGGACCCCGGACCCCCTAAGGAAGGGGGAATTGGTCAAACTCGCAGTTTAGGTCTAATACATGTACACAATTATCCTCTTTCCCTGAAAGCATGACGGCCATGACTTTCTGACATGAAAGGGCAGGTTAACTTGGCCCCAGACTAGTTTCAGTCACATTTTTTGCTTTAACCCTTCTCAAGTATTTAACCAGTTGTGAACATACTTTAAAGTACTACCTAAGGTGTTGTTTTTTGTGTGTCTGTAGTTGGCTTTACTATTTGTTTTTGGTGAACTTTTACTTCACTACATTTTTATTTTGCTTTTTATTTCGCCTTTATTTAACCAGGTAAGCTAGTTGAGAACAAGTTCTCATTTACAACTGTGACCTAGCCAAGATAAAGCAAAGCAGTGCGACACAAACAACAACACAGAGTTACACATGGAATAAACAAGAGTACAGTCAATTACACAATAGAAAAAAATAAAGTCTATACAGTATGGGAAAATGGCGTGCAATAAATAGGCCATAGTAGCGAAATAATTACAATTTAGCAGATTAACACTGGAGTGATAAATGAACAGATAATGATATGCAAGTAGAGATACTGGTGTGCAAAAGAGCAGAAAAGTAAATAACAATATGTGGATGAGGTAGGTAGATTGGGTGGGCTATTTACAGATGGACTATGTACAGCTGCAGTGATCGGTTAGCAGCTCAGATAGCTGATGTTTAAAGTTGATGAGGGAAATATAAGGCTTCAGAGATTTTTTTGCAATTCGTTCCAGTCACTGGCAGCAGAGAACTGGAAGGAAAGGCGGCCAAAGGAGGTGTTGGCTTTGGGGATGACCAGTGAGATATACCTGCTGGAGCGAGTGCTATGGGTGGATGTTAATATTGTGACCAGTGAGCTGAGATAAGGCAGAGCTTTACCTAGCATAGACTTGTAGATGACCTGGAGCCAGTGGGTCTGGCAACGAATATGTAGCGAGGGCCAGCCGACTAGAGCATACAGGTCCCAGTGGTGGGTAGTATAAGGCGCTTTAGTAACAAAACGGATGGTACTGTGATAGATTACATCCAATTTGCTGAGTAGAATATTGGAAGCTATTTTGTAGATGACATCGCTGAAGTCGAGGATCGGTAGGATAATCGGTTTTACTAGGGTAAGTTTGGCGGCGTGAGTGACGGAGGCTTTGTTGCGAAATAGAAAGCTGGTTCTAGATTAGATTTTGTATTGGAGATGTTTAATATGAGTCTGGAAGGAGAGTTTACAGTCTAGCCAGACACTTAGGTATTTGTAGTTGTCCACATATTCTAGGTCACAACCGTCCAGGGTAGTGATGCTAGTCGGGCGGACGGGAGCGGGCAGCGAACGGTTGAAAAGCATGCATTTGGTGTTACTAGCGTTTAAGAGCATTTGTAGGCCACGGAAGGAGCGTTGTATGGCATTGAAGCTCGTTTGGAGGTTAGTTAACACAGTGTCCAAAGAAGGGCCAGATATATAAAGAATGGTGTCGTCTGCGTAGAGGTGGATTAAGGAATCACCCGCAGCAAGAGCGACATCATTGATATATACCGAGAAAAGAGTCGGCCCGAGAATTGAACCCTGTGGTACCCCCATAGAGACTACCAGAGGTCCGGACAACAGGCCCTCAGATTTGACACACTGAACTCTGTCTGCGAAGTAGTTGGTGAACCAGGTGAGGTAGTCATTTGAGAAACCAAGGCTATTGAGTCTGCCGATAAGAATACGGTGATTGACAGAGTTCGAAAGCCTTGGCCAAGTCGATGAAGACGGCTGCACAATACTGTATTTTATCGTTGGCAGTTATGATACCGTTTAGTACCTTGAGCGTGGCTGAGGTGCACCAGTGACCTGCTCGGAAACTGGATTGCACAGCGGAGAAGGTACGGTGGGATTCGAAATGGTCAATGATCTGTTTATTGACTTGGCTTTCGAAGACTTTAGAGAGGCAGGGCAGGATGGATATAGGTCTATAAGGGTTTGGGTCTAGAGTGTCACCCCCTTTGAAGAGGAGGATGACCACGGCAGCTTTCCAATCTTTAGTGATCTCGGACGATACGAAAGAGGTTGAACAGACTAGTAGTAGGGGTTGCAGCAATGGTGGCAGTTAATTTTAGAAATAGAGGGTCCAGGTTGTCTAGCCCAGCTGATTTGTCCAGGTTTTTCAGCTCTTTCAGAACATCTGCAATCTGGATTTGGGTGAAGGAGAAGCTGGGGAGGCTTGGGCAAGTAGCTGCGGGGGGGACAGAGCTGTTAGCCGGGGCTGGGGTAGCCAGGAGGAAAGCATGGCCAGCCGAAGAGAGATTCTTATTGAAATTTTCGATTATCATGGATTTATCGGTGGTGACCGTGTTACCTAGACTCAGAGCAGTGGGCAGCTGGGAGGAGGTGCTATTGTTCTCTGTGGACTTTAGTGTCCCAAACCTTTTTGGAGTTAGAGCTACAGGATGCAAATTTCTGTTTTGAAAAAGCTAGCCTTTGCTTTCCTGACTTCCCTGAACAGTTGCATATCGCGGGTACTATTCAATGCTATTGCAGTCCGCCACAGGATGTTTTTGTGCTGTTCAAGGGCAGTCAGGTCTGGAGTGAACCAAGGGCTATATCTGTTCTTAGGGGCATGCTTATTTAAGATGGTGAGGAAATTACTTTTTAAGAACGACCAGGCATCCTCGACTGACGGGATGAGGTCAATATCCTTCCAGGATACCCGGGCCAAGTCAATTAGAATGGCCTGCTCGCAGAAGTGTTTTAGGGAGCGTTTGACAGTCATGAGGGGTGGTCGTTTGACCGTGGACCCATAGAGGATGCAGGCAATGAGGCAGTGATCGCTGAGATCCTGATTGAAAACAGCAGAGGTGTATTTGGAGGGCAAGTTGGTCAGGATAATATCTATGAGGGTGCCCATGTTTACAGATTTAGGGTTGTACCTGGTGGGTTCCTTGATGATTTGTGTGAGATTGAGGACATCAAGCTTAGCTTGTGGGACTGCCGGGGTGTTGGGCATATCCCAGTTTAGGTCACCTAACAGAACGAACTCTGAAGATAGATGAGGGGCAATCAATTCACATATGGTGTCCTGGGCACAGCTGGGAGCTGAGGGGGGTCTATAACAGGCGGCAACGGTAAGAGAAAAGTATGACAGAACTTTGTAAGCTATCTCTGCAGTAGATTGCAACTCCTCCCCCTTTGGCAGTTCTATCTTGACGGAAAATGTTGTAGTTGGGTATGGACATCTCATAATTTTTGGTGGCCTTCCTAAGCCAGGATTCAGACACGGCAAGGACATCAGGGTTGGCGGAATGTGCTAAAGCAGTGAGTAAAACAAACTTAGGGAGGAGGCTTCTGATGTTGACATGCATGAAACCAAGGCTTTTTCAATTACAGAAGTCAACAAATGAGAGTGCCTGGGACATTCCTAAAGAAAATAATGTACTTTTTTACTCCATACATTTTCCCTGACACCCAAACATTTTTCAATTCACACACTTATCAAGAGAACATCCCAGGTCATCACTGCTGCCACTGATCACAAATGCTTCATTTGTAAATTATGTCTGAGTGTTAGTGTGCCCCTGGCTATCCGTATATCGAAAATGTTGCCGTCTGATTTGCTTAATATAAGGAATTTGAAAGGATTTATGCTTTGACTTTTGATTCTTTAGTACGTTTTAGCAATTCCATTTACTTTTGATACTTAAATATATTTAAAACCAAATACTTTTTGACTTTTACTCAAGTAGTATTTTACTGGGTGACTTTTACTTGTCATTTTCTAAGGTATCTTTACTTTTACTCAAGTACTACAATTGAGTACTTTTCCCACCACTGTATTTAACTATTGAAGATGTAATGTTAGGTAATAATTTACTTGAATTGTACATCATAACAGAGACATGACATTGTCATGAACATGTCATCTGATGTTGAATGTCAATTTTGTCTGCAGGTTTGTGCCATACATCGGAATCGTTACCATTCTGATGAATGACTATCCCAAATTCAAGGTAAGATATTTTACATCGTCATCACTAGAAGGAAAATCACTTAAGGTTTTATGAATTGTTTACTAAATTCGGCCTTATTAGGAGCGTTATGCAGGTACTCTAAAGGTTAGAGAGCCTGACCAGCAGCCAGACACTAAACAGTGGGAGAGCAACTGGCAGACGGAAAGCAGCTGGTTTCAGATCATCGGAACAGGGATACTAATATTTTGTTGTTCTTCCCCTTCCCAGTACGCTGTTCTCTTCCTGCTCGGTCTGTTTGTCCTGGTCCATCGGGAGTGAGGAAGAGACTACCTAACTATCTACCACGGAGGAAGAATTGTAAATCCCCACCCCACCATGCCTTTCAAGACAGAATTATGTTGATTATGTCAAATTAAGTTGCTTTTTCTCTACCATGTGTTTTGAATTGTGTCTAGAAATGTGGATAGTGTTTACATTATATAAAAACAAGCATTCATTATTTTTGTGAGGGAAATTAGATATAAGTTAAGTAGAACATGAATCCAACATTTTAGATGGTTAATTGTGTATTTTGTTTTCACATTTAATTAGGTTTTGCTTTGCTTGATATATTGAATGACATGTGATATGTTTGTGACATTAAATATGACATCTGTTACCCTCTATCCTGCAATCTGGTAATTTATGCATCTAGTGTTTTTTTCTTATCAAGCATAACTTCACTAAAACACATTTGTGCATTTTCAAAATGCCATTATTTTACATGCAGGCTAAATATGACATTTACATTTGAGTCATTTAGCAGACTCTCTTATCCAGAGCGACTTACAGTCAGGGAGTGTGCAATTGGCATGCTGACTGCAGGAATGTACACCAGAGCTGTTGCCAGATAATTGAATGTTAATATCTCTACCACAAGTCGCCTCCAACGTTGTTGAAGAGAATCTTCAACCGGCCTCACAACCACATACCAAGTGTATGGCGTTGTGTGGGCGAGCGGTTAGCTGATGTCAACGTGAACAGAGTGCCCCATGGTGGTTATGGGCAGACATAAGCTACAGACAAAAACACATTTATAGATGGCAATTTGAATGCACAGAGATACTGTGATGAGATCCTGAGGCCTATTGTTGTGCAATTAATCCGCCACCGTGACCTCATGTTTCAGCATGATCATGCATGGCCCCATGTAGCAAGGTTCTGTACACAATTCCTGGAAGCTGAAAATGTCCCAGTTCTTCTATGGCCTGCGTACTCACCAGACAGGTCACCCGTTGAGCATATTTAGGATGCTCTGGATCGACATGTACGACAGTGTGTTCTAATTCCCGCCAATATCCAGCAACTTTGCACAGCCATTGAATCGGAGTGGGACAACATTCCACAGGCCACAATCAACTTTCTGATCAGCTCTTTGTGAAGGAGATGTGTCACGCTGCATGAGGCAAACGGTGATCATACCAGATAATGGTTTTCTGATCCACGCCCCTACCTTTTTTTTAAGGTTTCTGTGACCAACAGATGCAGATTTGTATTCCCAGTTGTGAAATCCATAGATTAGGGCCTAATGGATTTATTTCAATTGACTGATTTCTTTATATGATCTGGAACTTTATAATCTTTGAAATTGTTTCATGTTGTGTTTATATTTTGGTTCACTATATATGTGCAGTCAAAAGTTTGGACACCTACTCATTCAAGAGATTTTATTTTCTTGGGTTGAGGTTGTAAATTGTGGAGGCCAAGTCAGCACTCCATCACTCTCCTTCTTGGTCAAATAGCCCTTACACAGCCCGGAGGTGTGTTGGGTCATTGTCCTGTTGAAAAACAAATGATAGTCCCACTAAGCGTAAACCAGATGGGATGGCGTATCGCTGCAGAATGCTGTGGTAGCCATGCTAGTTAACTGTGCCTTGAATTCTAAATAAATCACTGACAGTGTCACCAGCAAACCACCATCACACCTCCTTCATGCTTCACGGTGGGAAACAAACATGCAGAGATCATCCAGTCACCTACTCTGCGTCTCACAAAGACACGGCGGTTAGAACCAAAAATCTCAGATTTGAACTCATCAGACCAAAGGCCAGTTTTCCACCGGTCTAATGTCCTCTGCTGGTGTTTCTTGGCCCAAGCAAGTCTCTTCTTCTTAATAGTGTCCTTTAGTAATGGTTTATTTGCAGCAATTTGACCATGAAGGCCTGATTCACGCAGTCTCCTCTGAACAATTGGTGTTGAGATGTGTCTGTTACTTGAACTCTAAAGCATTGATTTGTGCTGCAATTTCTGAGGCTGGTAAATCTAATGAACTTATCCTCTGCAGCAGAGGTAACTCTTGGTCTTCCTTTCCTGTGGCGGTCCTCATGAGAGCCAGTTTCATCACAGCGCTTGAGGGTTTTTGTGACTGCACTTGAAGAAAGTGTTGTTGAAATGTTCTGGATTGACTGACTTTCATGTCTTAAAGTAATGATGGACGGTCATTTCTCTTTGCTTATTTGAGCTGTTCTTTACATAATATGGACTTGGTATTTTACCAAATAGGACTATCTTCTGTGTACCACCCCTACCTTGTCACAACACAACTGATTGGCTCAAATGCATTAAGAAGGAAAGAAATTCCACAATTTAACTTTTAACAAGGCACACCTGTTAATTGAAATGGTTTCCAGGTGACTACCTCATGAAGCTGGTTGAGAGAATGCCAAGAATGGGTAAAGCTGTCATCAAGGCAAAGGGTGGCTACTTTGAGAACCTCAAATATAAAATATATTTTGATTTGTTTAACACTTTTTTGGTTATTACATGATTCCATATGTGTCATTTCACAGTTTTGATGTATTCACTATTATTCTAAAATGTAGAAAATATTTCAAATTAAGAAAAACCCTTGAATGAGTAGGTGTGTCCAAACTTTTGACTGGTACTGTATAAATATATATGTATACATATATATATATATATATATATATATATACTTTTTATTTTTTACAATATTCTGAACCGATGTTTGCCCTTTTGACATACAGTGCCTTCCGAAAGTTTTCATACCCATTGACTTCTTCCGCATTTTGTTGTGTTACAGCCTGAACACACAATTGCCCATAATGACAAAGAGAAAACATGTTTTTAAAAATATTTGCACATTTATTGAAAATACAATACATAAATGTTTCATTTACATAAGTGTTCACACCCCTGAGTCCATATATGTTAGTCACCTTTGGCAGTGATTACAGCTGTGAGTCTTTCTGGGAAAGTCTCTAAGAGCTTTGCACACTTGGATTGTACAATATTTGCACTTTATTTTATTATTTTTATTATTCAAGCTCTGTCTAGTTGTTGTTGATCATAGCTAGACAGACATATTCAAGTCTTGCCATAGTTTTTCAAGACGATTTAAGTAAAAACTGTAACTAGGTCACTCAGAAACATTCAATGGCATCTTGGTAAGAAACTTTAATTCAATGGCCTTGTGTTTTACGTTATTGTCCCGCTGAAAGGTGAATTTGTCTCCTGGTATCTGTTGGAAAGCAGAGTGAACCAGGTTTTCCTCTAGGATTTTGCCTGTGCTTGGCTCCATTCCATTTCTTTTTTATCCTAAACAAACTCCCCAGTCCTTGCCGTTGACAAGCATACCCATAACATGATGCAGCCACCAGCATGCTTGAAAATATGAAGAGTGGTGCTCAGTGATGTGTTGTGTTGGATTTGCCCTTAAAACATAACACTTTGTATTCAGGACATACAATTAAATGATTTGCCACATATGCTGTTATTTGCTGTTTTACTTTAGGATGAATGTTTTGGGCTATTTTATTTAATTCTGTGCAGACTGCATTATTTTCACTCTGTCATTTAGGTTAATATTGTGGAGTAACAACAATGTTGTTGATTCGTCCTCAGTTTTCTCCTTTCACAGCCATTAAACTCTGTAACTGTTTTAATGTCACCATTGACCTTATGGTGAAATCGCTGAGTGGTTTCCTCCCTCTCCAGCAACTGAGTTAGGAAGTACGCCTGTATCTTTGTAGTGACTGGGTGTATTGATACACCATCCAAAGTCCAATTAATAACTTGACCATGGTCAAAGGTATTTTCAATGTCTGCTTTTGTTATTTTTACCCATCTACCAATAGGTTCCCTTCTTTGCAAGGCATTGGAATACCTCCCTTGTCTTTGTGGTTGAATCTGTGTTTGAAATTCACTGCTCGACTGAGGGGCCTTACAGATAATTATATATGTGGGTACAGATATGAGGTAGTCATTTAAAAAATCATGTTAAACACTATTATTACGCACAGAGTGAGTCCATGCAACTTATTATGTGACTTGTTAAGCAAAGTTTTACTCCTGAATTTATTTAGGCTTGCCATACATAACAAAAAGATGTAATTATTATTGACTCAAGGCATTTCAGAATGAAATGTTTTATGAATTTGTAAGAATATCTAAAAACATAATTCCACTTTGACATTATGGGTTATTGTGTGTAGGCCAGTGATGCAAAATCTCAATTTTGTCCATTTTAAATTCAGGCTGTAACACAACAAAGTATGGTCAAAGGGTGTGAATACGGTCTGAAGACACTGTATATGCTCTCATGGTGGGGAGGAAGAACTATGTTAAACAAAGTTACTATGAAGGATAAATATTTGCCTTTTCAAATCAAGCTTTTTTAAAGCTTTGGGACACAACCTGACAAAGGGCCTTATTCAATAAACACTGTACAGCATCCAAATATTCTTGAGACACGGCCAAACAGTATTCCTCCCACACCGTTAAAATTGTTACACAATAATACAATAAATACAACCATATTTTATGCATTATTTATTAACAGATATTAAGACAGATTTTGCTCACAGTCTTCATTTGATGGACCCTTTACAGTTTCCCTGATGGTGTGAGTTAAAATTCGAATTAACCGTGGGTGTTCACAGTCTTAAAATCATCTTGCATTTCTGGAGGATGTTGCTAATGTAGAGTGATAGAAGGTTTGATGGTGGTAGACTGCTATTTTAAAGCACAGCAGTTACCTCAATTTGTTTTACTTCACATTCAGACAATCTTAAAAGGACATGCAGTCTAGATGTGGTTTGCTTATACCGTTTCTAATTTATCTAATGGTGAATCCTATATGTCTTTATATAGAATACTGGAAATCTCTCCAACATAGTCTAATCCCCATCAAAGGATTAATCAGGTATGTTTGTGGGACACCAACACTTTCCAGGTCTCTAGGGAAATACCTGCATTGACTCAGTCTGTAGGTACTTCACACATCCTTCAGGCACTTTAAGATGAAATAACCTCTAATCAGGGAGTCCTTCAAATTCATGGCTTCCATGCGAGTCGAGTCCAGCTCGACCATAGACCTCAATCAACCTTTCAAGTATTGTCCTTGTCAAGGTAATTTAATTTATTAAGAGACAGTTTCCCGGTCACAGATTAAGTTTAGTCCTGGACAATGAAGCAACTTGTCATTTGAATCCCTTTGTGTTATTGAAAATGGCTCGTAAAGTAAACATTTTCATGGTTAAGTTTACACCTGTTGGCGCATGTGACTAATACAATTTGATTTGATTTCATGGAGATATTACATTGTCCATGCTTTTAATCCAGAACTAGGCTAAATCTTTGCCCTGAGAATCCGCCCCAAATGTCTGAACGTACTTTGTCTCTCTTGCATCAAACTCCATCAATGCACTTGGTTGTGTTGATAGTCCATTCATAATATCCTCATTTCTGTCACACAAACCCACGGCACCCAAGCTAAATGAAGGAACAGCGTGACTGGAGTCTTGGATGTCAAAGGTTAGACAGGGGACAATACCAAGTAGTAGGCCTAGTTCTCTTACTTAACTTCCCAGTTAGCACCCCGAAGTGTCAAAAAGGACACTGTCTCAACAGATTTAATTCTAGGGTGAGAATCAGCAAGTCCTCTTCTGTATCTCAAAGGGCACCCGGTTCCATAGTGCACTACTTTTGATCAGTGCACTACGGGCCCTGGTCAAAAGGTGGTGCACTACATAGGGAATAGGGTGCTATTTCGGGTCCAAGCCCTCCTGTCCTAAGACCGGAGGCTGAGGTCCGCGGGACTGAGACCCTGGTCCAGTGACCACGACTGCCTGTGTGCCACAACTGACAGCCAAATGTCAGGCTACTCATGTGGAACTAAGGCCTTGGGGGTGTCTTGGCAGGAAATAATGTTTGTATCCCAAATGGCACCCTATTCCCTACATAGCCCATAGTGCTCTGGTCAAAAGTAGTGCACGATCTATAGGGTTCCATTTGTGATGCATCCAATGTGTTGGCCTGAATTTCCTGCCATGCATCCATGGTGTAAGGAAAGCTGAAGGGATCTGTTGTGGGCAGAGCTGATAATGGACCTAATTTACACGTCCAATCATTTCTCATAAAATATACATTTATCTCAAAGGTCTAATACTGAGTTATCTGTTGATAATACACATTAGTAGAGCTGCTGCATCACCCCCAGAAACATCTGAATAAATAAAATATGAATAAAATGTTGTTGTTTTTTTAAAAAGAAAAACAAATCTTTAAAAAGTAGTGCCTTTACTAGTCCTGTATTAACGGATTTAGAAAACCGTCTATAATATGATCAACCACTTCAATAGTTGCATTGCCGAGTTCTCCAAAATAGGCCTATTCATCTATAGATTAGTCTTCTAAACTAAGAATATTGGAATATTCCCCCAGCAGTATCCTTAATTGAGTTTACTATGGACTAATTCATTATGAAATCATTGACATGTTGATATCGACATGTTTCCACATAGCTGTTGACACTGATAGGCTATGTTAAAGCCACCTATTGTTCGAGCTAATCGCCCGTAATTTACGCAGCAAATATAATTTATAGAGTTAAAGATTACGCACGAATCATTACGTTGTGACCGATATAAACTGTGAGAATGACTGACAGTTTGGGTTTGGTCAACAACCATGCTTGTGAATTGCTCTGCATAAAATCCCCCTGACTTCGTGTCGGTGTCACGCAAGAGAGCCCACCCAGATCAGCATGGTATAAATGCAGCATCGGATTGGGTTTGAAAGTCTGTCACGAATAACTGCGCTTCTATTGCCATTTGGACATTGTGCGTCCAGGAGGAGAGTTCTATAGCCCATTTCTTCCGTAGAGATGTCCGGATTTTTTTTGAACGTTTGCCAACTTGGTTTTTTTACCTACCTTGTGCTTTTTTCTTACATTTCTGTAACCACTTCAGTGAGTTTTGATTTAACCGAACTTGGAAATAAAGTTGCGAAAATTAAAGTTAATCAAAGAGGGAATCTTTGGGCTACAGGTAAGGCATGCGAAGGCTATTCTCAATCTCATCTACAACACAGCATACAATTGTGAAAATAAAATCTCTATATTTTTTTTCCTAATTACAACAATGGATTAAGTCTAGCTCCTATCAAATAAAGCTATATTTACTATTTCAAAATATAGACTTTCAACATGTTAGGAAATATTTAATTTCACTTGAGAATCAAATGACCAAAATATAACTTTCTCTTACCTCCAAGGTCATTTTATGGGGAAGAAGAGTGTCATGGATAGCCCTCTGCTCCAGTCTCCGGATGGACAGTCTGTGGATGCGTTCGAGGTCGCCTTGAGTCCGGAGCAGAACGGGATGGGAAATCTCTTCCAAGATGTGCTGAGGGTCGCGTTGCAAGCCCAACTCAGAGATGACACAGAGAACCGCTCCGAAAACCAGGTGAGCTATCAACAACACCAACCTGTATATGACCATAGATTTATCCGTACAATTTATAATGAGTCTATCCTGTGTCATAATTGCATTGTTTAATGGCATTATCTTAACCAGGTGAGCCTCAACCGGTCTGACAAGAGATTTAACTGTGCAGTAGAAAATACATGTCTACTGCATTATTTAATGGCATTCTCTTAATATCCCATAGGAGACTGGATTGTTGATGAAGATATTAGAGAGCTACATTCAAAACAACAGAAAGTGATGCAGTCTACCATAATGTTCCTTAAGATGAAGTCATCCAGTCTATGTCTATAAAGGTTTTGGTCAATATGGAATCAAATCTCATATGCTTTAACATGATTGTAACATGTCTGTTCAGTTTATAGTTGACCAAAATGCTATTTGCAATGTCACCGGATCTGAAAGGAAGGGTGAATCAAATGTAGATGTGTATTTATCGTTTTGAGGATGTGCTGCGTTGTATTGTTGATATTAAATTATTTATATTCAATAAAAACAAATATTTTCAAATTCTTTGACATTTACCTTACATTAAATTATTAAAAGGTTCCAAAAAGGAAAAGTTAAGGTTTTCATACTTGAACAATTAATCAGGGTTGTAGAGTGTATGTCCTGTATACTGGACGGTTCTGACTTAGAGTATGTGGACAACTACGAATACCTAGGTGTCTGGTTAGACTGTAAACTCTCCTTCCAGACATTAAGCATCTCCAATTCAAAATTAAATCTACCTTCGCTCAACGCTGCCAAACATACCCTCTTAAAACTGACCATCCTACCGATCCTCGATTTCGGGGGTGTCTTTTACAAAATAGCCTCCAACACTCTACTCAACAAATTGGATGCAGTCTATCACAGTGCCATCCATTTTGTCACCAAAGCCCCACATACTACCCACCACTGCGACCTGTACGCCCTCGTTGGCTGGCCCTCACTTCATACTTGTCTCCAAACCCACTGGCTCCAGGCCATCTACAAGTCTCTGCTAGGTAAAGCCCCGCCTTATCTCAGCTCACTGGTCACCATAGCAGCATCCACCAGTAGCACGCGCTCCAGCAGGTATACCTCACTGGTCGTCCCCAAAGCCAATTCTTCTTTTGGACGCCTTTTCTTCCAGTTCTCTGCTACCAATGACTGGAACGAACTACAAAAATTACTGAAGCTGGAGACTCATATCTCCCTCACTAGCTTTAAGCACCAGCTGTCAGAGCAGCTCACAGAGCACTGCACCTGTACATAGCCCATCTGTAAATAGCCCATCCAACTACCTCGTCCCCATCCTGTATTTATTTATTTATCTTGTTCCTTTGCACCCCAGTATCTCTACTTGCACATTCATCTTCTGCACATCTACCATTCCAGTGTTTAATTGCTATATTGTAATTACTTCGCCACCATGGCCTTTTATTGCCTTACCTCCCTTATCCTACCTCATTTGCACATACTGTATATAGACTTTTATTGACTGAATGTTTGTTTATTCCATGTGTAGCTCTGTGTTGTTGTATGTGTCGAACTTCTTTGCTTTATCTTGGCCAGGTCACAGTTGCAAATGAGAACTTGTTCTCAACTAGCCTACCTGGAATCCTTTAGTTTTACTGACAAAAATAATGCCTCGTCCCCTCATAGCCTACACACATAGACCAAAAACTAAGGGGAACGTAGAATACCATCGTAATAATCATTCCACAATGTGAAATTCCAGGCATGATATCAACAGGCACTTCAGAAGACCAATAAAGGTATTTAATAACACAGAGAGATATGAACAAGACCCATTATTCACTAGTAATCATCTCATTACTACTTGTTGACTGGAAGACTAGTCTACCAATTGACTACATTCTCATGTGTTTGTCTCCTGAAGCTTTAATTGAAGAAACAGAGAGAAAACTCCAAATTGATCTGACTGATAAATAACTTTTTATTTTTAATACAAAGATTCTGTACTTGAGAATAGAATACATCACATTATCACCATAATGCTCTGACTAATAAATAAACGTTTTGATTCTGTCCTTGAGAATTGAAATCCCATTATGTTGTGGAAACAGGGTTTATTAAAAATGTACAAAACAGTACAAGTGGATAGATATGAATTCTGTCAGTTTCTGCCCCCTTTAACACGGATATTGACTGATATTCCATAGGGGCCTATACCAGATTACTTTAGTCAGCCAGGGAAGAGAAGCTTAACTTTTCCTCAGGCTATAGCAGAACTCAGAAATCAACAGATTGTACTCACAGCGTGAGTGAGAGAAAATAACTTTCTTTTTATGTGAGGAAATATAACAAGTGTGTACTAAAAATCAAGTTGAAGCAAGCAACACTTACTTACATAAACACTACATGTGGGCGCCTTACATAAATAATGTATATTCATGATTTAATGTTTAAATCTGTGTCTTCAAAAAAATCTATATGGTACTCACATTCACCATTTCTCTCAGTATCGTCCAGTCTCTAAGTATTCAATCTCTTATTATCCAAGTCATGTTTTATTATCTGGCTTTTTTGCATGAAGGGATGATCTCTGGCCTTCTCAATCAATAATGGCACTGTAATATATTTCTTTATTTTTATTGCCCTGAGACAATCCATTGTATTAGAAACGGATTCAATAACATTAGCCCACTATATTTCAATGACATTTACCAATATGTTCTGCCAGTCATGACAGTTCCTGTAGGCAGGGTATCACATTTTTCCAAACTGTTATTTGTTCTGTGTAGCTTACTTGACTGAAACTCCATACGTCAATAATGAAACATTTACTAGAGTGTGGCCCGTTGACATGTAATACATTCAACTTTGCTAACAGATACATCATTCACAAACAAACAGGACTTACACTGTACATATGAAGGCTGACTCAATGTAAACTCAGCAAAAAAATAAACATCCTCTCACTGTCAACTGCGTTTATTTTCAGCAAACTTAACATGTGTAAATATTTGTATGAACATAACAAGATTCAACAACTGAGACATAAACTGAACAAGTTCCACGGACATGTGACTAACAGAAATGGAATAATGTGTCCCTGAACAAAGGGGGGGTCAAAATCAAAAGTAACAGTCAGTATCTGGTGTGGCCACCAGCTGCATTAAGTACTGCAGTGCATCTCTGGACTGCACCAGATTTGCCAGTTCTTGCTGTGAGATGTTACCCCACTCTTCCACGAAGGCACCTGCAAGTTCCCAGACATTTCTGGGGAGAATGGCCCTAGCCCTCACCCTCCGATCCAACAGGTCCCAGACGTGCTCAATGGGATTGAGATCCGGGCTCTTTGCTGGCCATGGCAGAACACTGTGTGATGACCCTCCCACTCTGTCTGCCGTATTCTTTCTCTTTGCTCTTGTTTTCCTTATTAGGATGTTGGCGGGCAGAGCTGGGAGGGTCGTCAGCAACATGGGACACACCCGGGCCCAGGTGTGTACCGGGATAAATATACCTCTACCCCATTCATTAAGGAGACTCTCTCCATGCAGACACACTGTTCGATTTTGGTTGTGCCTGTTTTGTTTGTTTGTTAGCTTTGGCACCGTTCAAAGCCCCTCATTATCACATTTATGCACGCAACCACTCACTTACACTACCAATTACTGACTAAACACACCATTGTTAATTGTATTTACGTTACTTCAGTTAATAAATATGTTTGCTATTCCTTATCTCCACATTGTCTCCCTTTTTGTTATGGACTTCGAGACGGTTTGTGACCAGTGGGGGCTCTATCCAGGTTCCTGTAAACTGACAGTGTGGGGTTTAAGTAGTTTTATGGACATTTACCGCACACAACATCTAATAGATGTAGATGTTAGGAACAAATGGTAGCCAATAGCCACATTTCCCCATTTCACACTATGGGTCATTCAGTAAGGTCTGCACCCAGGGTCTGCTCACTCCCACCACACATCTGCCACTTCAGTTCAGACCCACTTCAAACTTTCTGTTCACGCTCAAAAACACAGCTGAGAACACACCTGTTTAGGACTCCTTTTAAATAACCCAATGACGTTCTCTCTGATGTCTTTGTGTCCTCACCTGTCTGACTCCTCCCTCATGTCTGATGTCTGATGTTCTATTGTTTTGCCTCTGTATTCGTCAGTTATCTCTCCACTGCTCTGTAACCAGGGTTGGGGTCAATTCCATTTACATTCCAGTCAATTCAGAAAGTAAACCAAATTTAAATTCTATATTTTTCTAATTGAAAAGCATTCAAATGGGAATTTCAGCTTATTTCCTGAATTGACTGGAATTGAAATGGAATAGACCCCTACCCTGGTCTGTACTGTCTGATGTTTGAACTCACTTGAACATTATGTTAGGTGACCTATGTCACAAACAAATGCCATATCCTCAGCACCCACTGTCTGAAAAACATTCCTACAACCCAGTCAAAAGAGGTCTCTGTATAATAGAGGTTAGATGATTGATTAGATTAGGATGTTTTTTAATGAAGTATATTAGGTATTGTCCTTGTGTTCTGTTCACACAGCATGAATGTATTTGTCCCTCTCGGTCTTGATTACTTACAGCTGTGTAGTTCTAATACACTAACACCTCTTCTCACATTGTTGTCTCATGTGGTTGATTTATGATTGCTCCTCTTCAAATGTTTTCTGATTAAAGATTCCCAGCTGTAATTACTGTTTATAAACTGGGTGGTTTGAGCCCTGAATTCTGATTGGCTGACACCCGTGGTATATCAGAACGTATACATACTGTATACTGCGGGTATGACGAAACATTTATTTTTACTGCTCTAATTACTTTGGTAATCAGTTTATAATAGCAATAAGGCACCTCAGGGTTTGTGGTGTGGCCAATATACCATGGCTATGGGCTGTATCCAGGCACGTTGTGACGTGCATAAGAACAGCCCTTAGCCATAGTATATTGGCCATATACCACACCTTCTCAGGCCTTATTGCTTAAATATATGACACACAAGTATACATTATATATTTTATACATGTAGATTACACATTGATATTACCATATTATACATGGTAACATGTGTTGCATAGTGTTATTATCATTATTATTATTAGCCTTGCATAGCTCCCAGATACACCGTCAGTATGTCAGTATGGAGAAGGAGGAATACATTCTCCTACACAGAATTCATTCTGCGATATTGAATTTGGCTATAATCAGTGGCCCCTCAACCTATGTAAATGCTTGACACCTCTGGGGAAATGCTTTTACATTTAATTAGGCTGTCTCTTCAGAATGATCTGCTAAATCTCAAAGGGTCATCATGATGTCATTTGTAGATACAGTAAATAAATAAACAAACAATCAACAGTTTGAATGATCAGATGAGGTAACACCCACCCATGTATAGGCTACAGTGTAGCACATCATATCATAGTCTTAATTGTATTTCGTAATGTACAGTACTCGCACACATCCCACCGAATGTGGATCTAGGGTTTGTCTGCGCACGCTGTGTTTTGACCACCCACTGTAGACGTCTGACTGCCGACATTTTTCAAGCGGTTCCACAGGTAAAATAAGTAGTAGGTGGCATCCCCAGTTAGAGTATGACGTGCTAGTCCAGCCCGCCGGCCCCCAACACTAGATCTCCACTGACATATGCTCCTTCTCTCCTTAGGGAAGAGAGATTGAATTTATCATCTCAATGGCCTTTCCTTGCTTCCCACTCACTCCAAAACACAAATCCCAGTTTTGCCTTCCTTGCGTGGTAGAAGATACACAGTGATCTGTCTCCTCTAACAGTCACATACACATCTGCTGACATGTCTAGCTGGAGGCTGATGGGATATTAACCAGGTTAATGATGAGGAGGGCAACAGGCAGACAGACAGCCGAGGAAGCAGTCATTTGCTCTCATGAACTCACTAATGTTGATTGGGTGGACAGCTTCTTTATTAAGAAAGTAAACCATGTCCTTATATCACTTGATAGTGACACAGATATCACACTCATATAGATGACTCAAGATATCATGTATGAAGCCAATTTAATTTTCTTTTGGAGTTGTTTTGAGGAAATCATCATTTTGCAACGTTGGGTTGGAAGATGTTTCTAAATTTACAGGGAGATATGAAGTGGTTTAAATGTATCTTGGGGCAGTAACTCCCAGCACCACAAACAACCTAAACTTGTTAGTGTGTGTTAACCGTCTTCTGAATGGTTTAAATGACCCCCACAATAAAATGATACTGAAGGAACAGGTCAAGTCATTGCAATGCTGATGGTGAGAGAGAAGGAATCATTACGCTTCTGTTTGCGACATCAGTATGATGAGTAGACGGATTCCAATATAACAACAATTGTTTCTGGTTCAAATGTATGTTTGTAAAACAAAGATTATAGCATATGCCTGGACAATTTGAATGAAATAAATTGATGCAAGTCAAAGCTAACAACTGAGGGGTTATACTGCCACCTTCTGGTATGAATGATAATTTTCCTGTCTGTTTTTCTAATCTTTGATTGCTTACTCACTGCCTATCAGTTTGTAAACCCTCATTTATGGTAGCTATTAGTATAGGCATTGTATGTGTGTACTATGTACAGTGTATGTGTGTCTCATATTTTGTGTTTGATTGATATATTTTTGATAATTAAAAGCTATTGTTGGAGTTAATTTAAACTAATCTGTAATCTATTTTAACAAAACAAGTTATACATTGTATCAATTCATAATGTTACAGTTTCCACCAGTTTACTGTCTGCAGGTACTGCTGGATATTGGGAGGTCTTTATTTGCAGATGATGGGGCCTTATGGAAGAGGGGAAGATATGTACCATACATAGTCAGGAAGTACAGGAAGAAATTAATGAGGTAGAGCGGTGGGCATTAATGTGGGGATTCAGGTTCTCTGTAGAGAAAGCTCAGACAATGTTCTTTACCAGGAGGAAAGTGGGAGATGAGGTACGCCTGAGGTTGTACAGGAGAGAACTGGAGAGTGTGGGGGTCTTCAGGTTCCTTGGTTTGTACTTTGACATTAGACTGACCTGGGCATTGAGAGAGTGGTGGGAAAGTGTAAGAAGGTGCTAAATGTGATGCACTGTCTGACAGGGATGGAATGGGGGGCTGTATATTCCTCACTGAGGACCATGTATGTTGCATTGATTCCATCTGTAATAGACTTTGAGCATATGGTTCGGCAGTCCCTACCTCACTAAAAAGATGTCATACAGGCACTAGGACGCAGAATATGTAGTGGGGCGTTTTGGACCTCCCCAGTGTCAGGTGGAGATGAGGGAGATGCCATTGCAGATTAGGAGACAGCAGCTGGCAATTAACGATTGGCTGAACCTACAGGGACATGGGGTGTCTCATCCTGTGAAAGGGATGCTACAGGCATGCTGGGAACATGAGCTTTGGGTGGTGGGTAGTTATTCCCTCCGTAAGGCAATCAAACAGGCAAAACGTCAGTACAGAGACAAAGTGGAGTCGCAATTCAATGGCTCAGACACGAGACGTATGTGGCATGGTCTACAGACAATCAAAGATTACAAAGGGAAAACCAGCCACACCGACATCTTGCTCCCAGACAAGCTAAACACCTTCTTCTCCCGCTTTGAGGATAACACAGTGTCACTGACGTGGCCCGCTCCCAAGTACTGTGGGCTCTCGTTCTCCGTGGCCGACATGAGTAAAACGTTTAAGCGAGTTAACCCTCGCAAGGCTGCATCCCTATCCGCGCACTCAGAGCATGAGTAGACCAGCTGGCTGGAGTGTTTCGGATACATTCAATCTCTCCTTTATCCCAGTCTACTGTCCTCACCTGCTTCAAGATGGACACAGCTGATTTCACAAGACAGCATCCAACAGAAAGGTGTGATTTTTGCCAGGAAACAGACAGTGGTGCATGTGCTGATATAGTGTGGGCAGTATGAAAGGGAAGAGAGACAGATCCAGTATGAGGGAGAAGGGGAAACAGGAATTGAGTTAAATGAGCATACGAAGTAGAACATCATCAAATCAAATGTTATTTGTCACATACACATGGTTAGCAGATGTTATTGTGAGTGTTGCGAAATGCTTGTGCTTCCAGTTCCGACAGTGCAGAAATATCTCAAAAGTAATCTAACAATTCTACAACAACTACAGAATACACACAAATCTAAGTAAAGGGATGAAAAAATAATAACTACCGTTGAAGTCAGAAGTTTACACACATTTTACACTGTCTAAATCATCTAATGCTGACTTGATATTACACATTTACATCACTTACAGTTGAAGTCAGAAGTTTACATACACTTAGGTTGGAGTCATTAAAACTCGTTTTTTAAACACTCCACACATTTCTTGTTAACAAACTATAGTTTTGGCAAGTCGGTTAGGACATCTACTTTGTGCAAGACACAAGTAATTTTTCCAACAATTGTTTACATATTATTTCACTTATAATTCACTGTATCACAATTCCAGTGAGTCAGAAGTTTACATACACTAAGTTGACTGTGCCTTTAAACAGCTTGGAAAATTCCAGAAAAGGATTTCATGGCTTTAGAAACTTCTGATAGGCTAATTGACATCATTTGAGTCAGTTGGAGGTGTACCTGTGGATGTATTTTAAGGCCTACCTTCAAACACAGTGCCTCTTTGCTTGACATCATGGGAAAATCAAAAAAATTGTAGACCTCCACAAGTCTGTTTCATCCTTGGGAGCAATTTCCAAACGCCTGAAGGTACCACGTTCATCTGTACAAACAATAGTGCGCAAGTATAAACACCATGGGACCACGCAGCTGTCATACCGCTCAGAAAGGAGACACGTTCTGTCTCCTAGAGATGAACATACTTTGGTGCGAAAAAGTGCAAATCAATCGAAGAACAACAGCAAAGGACCTTGTGAAGATGCTGGAGGAAACAGGTAAAAAAAGTATCTATATCCACAGTAAAACGAGTCCTATATTGACATAACCTGAAAAGCTGCTCTGCAAGGAAGAAGCCACTGCTCCAAAACCGCCATAAAAAAGCCAGACTACGGTTTGCAACTGCACATGGGGACAATGATCATACTTTTTGGAGAAATGTCCTCTGGTCTGATGAAACAAAAATAGAACTGTTTGGCCATAATGATCATCCATCGTTATGTTTGGAGGAAAAGTGGGGATGCTTGCAAGCGGAATAACACCATCCCAACTGTGAAGCACGGGGTGGCAGCATCATGTTGTGGGGATGCGTTGCTGCAGGAGGGACTGGTGCATCATGAGGCAGGAAAATGATGTGGATATATTGAAGAAACAACACAAGACATCAGTCAAGAAGTTAAAGCTTGGTCGCAAATGGGTCTTCCAAATGAACAATGACCCCAAGCATCCTTTCAAAGTTGTGGAAAAATGGCTTAAGGACAACAAAATCAAGCTATTGGAGTGGCCATCACAAAGCCCTGACCTCAATCCTATAGAAAATGTGTGAGCAGAACTGAAAAAGCGTGTGCAAGCAATGAGGCCTAGAATCCTGACTCAGTTACACCAGCTTTGTCATTAGGAATGGGCCAAAATGCATGCCACATTAAAGTGGCATTATTAAAGTGACTAGTGATCCATTTATTAAAGTGGCCAACGATTTCAAATCTGTATGTAGGCAGTAGCCTCTCTGTGTTATTGACTGCTGTTTAACAGTCTGGTGGCCTTGAGATAGAAGCTGTTTTTCAGTCTCTCGGTCCCAGCTTTGATGCACCTGTACTGAACTCGCCTTCTGGATGGAAGTGGGGTGAACAGCCAGTGGCTCGGGTGGTTATTGTCCTTGATTATCTTTTTGGCCTTCCTGTGACATCGGGTGCTGTAGGTGTCCTGGAGGGCAGGTTGTTTCCCCCCGGTGATACGCACTACCCTCTGGAGAGCCTTGCGGTTGTGGGAGGTGCAGTTGCCGTACCAGGCGGTGATGCAGCCCGACAGGATGCTCTCAATTGTGCATCTGTAAAAGTTTGTGAGGGTTTAAGGTGACAAGCCAAATTTCTTCAGCCTCCCGAGGATGAAGAGGCACTGTTGTGCCTTGCTCACCACACTGTCTGTGTGGGTGTACCACTTCAGTTTCTCCGTGATGTGTACACCAAGGAACTTGAAACGTTCAACCTTCTCCACTACTGTTCCGTCGATGTGGATAGGGGGGAGGGGTGCTCCCTCTGCTGTTTCCTGAAGTCCATGATCACCTCTTTTGTTTTGTTGACGTTAAGTGAGAGGTTATTTTGCTAACACCACACTCTGAGTGCCCTCACCTCCTCCCTGTAGGCTGTCTCATCATTGTTGGTAATCAAGCCTAGTACTGTTGTGTCGTCTGCAAACTTGATGATTGAGTTGGAGGCGTGCATGGCAACGCAGTCATTGGTGAGCAGGGAGTAAGGAGGGGACTGAGCACACACCCTTGTGGGGCCCCAGTGTTGAGGATCAGCGAAGTGGAGATGTTGTTTCCTACCTTCACCACCTGGGTGCGGCCCGTCAGGAAGTCCAGGACCCAATTGCACAGGGCAGGGTCGAGACCCAGGGCCTCTAGCTTAATGATGAGCTTGGAGGGTACTATGGTGTTGAATGCTGAGCTATAGTCAATGAACAGCTTTCTTACATAGGTATTCCTCATGTCAAATTGGGTTAGGGCAGTGTGCAGTGTTATGGCAATTGCATCATCAGTGGACCTATTGGGGCGGTATGCAAATTGAAGTGGGTCTAGGGTGACAGGTAAGGTGGAGGTGATATGATCCTTGACTAGCCTCTCAAAGCACTTCATAATGGCAGAAGTGAGTGCTACGGTGCGATAGTAATTTAGTTCAGTTACCTTTGCCTACTTGGGTACAGGAACAATGGTGGGCATCTTGAAGCATGTGGGGACAGCAGACTGGGATAGGGAGAGATTGAATATGTCCGTAAACACACCAGCCAGCTGGTCTGCACATGCTCTGAGGACGCGGCTAGTCATGCCATCTGGGGCGGCAGCCTTGCGAGGGTTAACACGTTTAAATGTTTTACTCACGTTGGCCACGGAGAAGCAGAGCCCACAGTCCTTGGTAGCGGGCCGCGTCAGTGGCACTGTATTATCCTCAAAGTGGGCAAAGGTGTTTCGTTTCTGGATTACCCTGTGGAGGGAATAACTACACTGTTTGTTTTCGGCTTTAATCCCAGTCATGGTTAAATGCGGTGGTTCGTGCTTTCAGTTTTGCGCGAATTCCGCCATCTATCCACGGTTTCTGGTTAGGGTAGGTTTTAATAGTCACAGTGGGTACAACATCTCATATACACTTCCTTATGAACTCATTCACCGAATCAGCGTATACGTTGATATTATTCTGAGGCCACCCGGAACATGTCTCAGTCCGCATGAGCAAAACAATCTTGAAGCGTGGATTCTGATTGGTCAGACCAGCGTTGAATAGTTCTTAACACAGGTACATCCTGTTTGAGTTTTTGCCTAAAGGAAGGGAAAGGGAGCAGCAAAATGGAGTCGTGGTCAGATTTGCCAAAAGGAAGGCGGGGGAGGGCCTTGTATACATTGTGGAAGTTAGAGTAGCAGTGATCCAGAGTTTTGCCAGCTCGAGTACTACAGTCAATATGCTGATAGAATTTAGGAAGCCTTGTTCTCAAATTTGCTTTGTTAAAATCCCCAGCTACAATAAATGCAGCCTCAGGATATATGGTTTCCAGTTTGCATAAAGTCCAGTGAAGTTCCTTGAGGGCCATCGTGGTATCGGCTTGAGGGGAGATATACACTGCTTTGACAATAACCGAGGAGAATTCTCTTGGGAGATAATACAGTCAGCATTTGATTATGAGGAATTCTAGGTCAGGTGAACAAAAGGACTTGAATTCCTGTATGTTGTTACAATTACACCATGAGTCATTAATCATGAAACACACCCCCGCCCTTCTTCTTCCCGGAGAGATGTTTATTCCCGTCAACGTACAAAGAATCTAGGTGGCATTATCAACTCCTACAGCATATCCCAAGAGAGCCATGTTTCTCTGAAACAGAGTATGTTACAATCCCTGATGTCTCTCTGGAAAGCAACCCTTGCCCTAATATAATCTACCTTGTTATCTAGACTGGACGTTAGCTATTAATATTCTTGGAAGAGGTGGGTGGTGTGTGCGAAATCTGACCAGAGGATCGCTCCGTCTACCTCTTCTCTGGCGGCGTTGTTTTGGGTCAGCCTCTGGAATCAGCTCAAATTCCCTGGGTAGTTCGGACAAAGGATCCGCTTCGGGAAAGTTGTATTCCTGGTCCTAGTGCTGGTAAATTGACGCAGCTCTGATATCTTATAGTTCTTCCCGGCTATATGTAATAACACTTAAGATTTTCTGAGCTAACAATGTAAGAAATAATACATAAAAATTTTAATATTGCAACATTTCCTAAGGACTAGAAGCGAGGCAGCCCTCTCTGTCAGCACCATAAAAAAAAACAGTAAATACAGTATAATTGTTTATATTTTTATAGGAGAAACAGGGCTGGCAGGTAGGATTTATGTAGGATTCCCCTCCCTCTAGCTCACACTTCAGTACAGTAGGTGGCAGTAATGACCCATAACAGTGGATGCCATCTGCCGATAAACCCCACAGAAGAAGTTTGCCGCCGGGTTGTTTTGATGATCTCATCTGCACACGTGACATATCCGCTCTTTTGGCGATTTTGTAGAAGAAGGCAGTGGGGCAGAACCTACCACTGCACTGAGGTGTAATTAGAACGGACAGGACAGCCATTTTATTATCATAACAACATCCATGATCCATCCGAAATTACAGTAACATATTTGGATTCCAGCGCAACCATGGGCCAGTGTGGGATTACTTCATCAAAGACCGTCTTGGTGTTTCTGAATCTAATATTCTGGGTAAAATATCACGAACTTGTTTCAAAACATGTATTTGACGCTAGGTAGTCAAGGTTGGGATTAATTACAGTACGCAACAGAAATTGCTAACGTTAGTTGCAGCAAAGGGAGGCGTCTGCTAACATTTAGCTAGCTCACGTTAATTCTCTACAAAATGATTATGTGGAGCTTTCCAACCATCTTATCTAGTTTGTTTATTAAAATATACAGTATTTTCTGAAATGTATGCTTTGCTGTTATTGCAAGCACGGGTAGAACAAGGACAGGTAGCCAGCAGATCTGACCCGTTGGTGGGTAGGACAGCATTCCTGTGTATAAGATACTTTCCATAAATGGCTGCTGTTGCCACATGCTAACTAACATGAGGAAGAAAACGTCTGAACGACTACTAGTTTTAAATATACAATATTCTCAGTGTAACAGTTGGGAAATGGGACAATTCGGTGTACAACGCATTTCTCATCCCTGGATTAAAGTACATTTAACGAGTTATATCTCGCGCCGGCTTCGCGGTGTCAGAGACTAATGCAGCTGTGAGCAAGCGTGTCGGATCTGCTGGCTAACGCCGGACAGGCGTTTGCCATTGTTGTTACCTCTCGCTTTTAGCTAGCTAACCAACCGTCTGACATTTAATGCTGCAATTTGTTGCATGAAAACCAGCGAGATTGAATGAAATACTGCATAACAGTTGGTAAGACTATATGCACTATTGTAGTTTGTGCCAGTCAGTTTAGCAGAACGTATCACCATAGAGAACAATGAAGAACATCTTTGGTATCACTGTGAGAAACCTAGCTAGCCTGCTAGCTAACGCCTAGCCGCCATGCGCCGATGTCCCCGACATTTCTTTGCAGTATCAGTGTTTTCACAAGTTAGTATTTCATATTATTTAGGACTAACCTCTCACCCAATCTCATCTGATAGTAGCCTGACGACTCACACTAAATTATTACGCTGCTATGTCGTTTGATATATACTTTAATTACCGAGAAGAAACAAACGGGTGTAGAGTTTGGCCCGAGCAAGGAGTCCGGCTAGCAATCTGATAGTGCTTGGTAATACAGTGTGCTGCAATGTTCACTTAGCTTAACATTACATAACTGAGGATTCCCTTTCAAATAAAATAAAAATACGCATTTCCAATTGCAATATAATAGCAAAAAACATAGGACATCACTACACATGTATTTTTCTCCGAAGAAACATAAAATAGCATTAAAGTAAAATAAACAAGAACAATAAATAATAATCCCTATACATGAATTGCCAGTGACAACAGTTAAAAGTACCTCAAATAAAAATAGAATGACAGGGGTTGCAATTGTTGTAAGAATACATAGTTGTTTTTTAAAATATTGACTAATTGTAGATATTTGATTAAGTGTTGGATTTCAAGTAAAACATATATTCCATTTAAGGACAGATTTCAAGTAGTTTTGTTTCTACTTGAATAATAACATATTACATAATCATTCTAAATACATGGGTCATATTAATGAAAAACATTTAAATGACTTAACTCACTCCAAAATAACTTCAGAGTCACACTTTATCACAAAAATGGCATATGCCCTCTTAATAAGTTATTGCAAGGGTATATTTTGTGCAAGTTTTTAAAGTGAAACTGAGGATACAGTTGCTACACACCAGCAGCTAGCCAGTGACCACATACCAACGCTAGGTTATGTGTGTTTGTTAAAACAATGTCTCAGTCTGCACAAAATATTTGGGTTTCTTTCTGATAAGCAAAAAAATGTTAGATGTTACATGCCTGACCCACACTCTTTCTCTCGCTCTGTCTCCCTCTCACTGCCCCCTCTCTAGGCTGCAGCTGGAATTCTGTGTTACATTGGAGCCTATGTGTTCATCACATATGATGACTATGACCACTTCTTTGAGGATGTGTACACCTTGATCCCAGCGTCCATTATAATAGCAGTCGGGACTCTGCTGTTTATCATTGGGCTGATTGGATGCTGTGCCACAATAAGGGAAAGCTCCTGCGGACTAACAGCTGTATGTATTGAAAAGCACATGGATGCAAATGTAATTTAAATAATGCAAGTAAATGTAATTTCTTATCTTTGGACTAGATATTGAATTGATCATCTCTTCTCTTTGCTCTGCAGTTTGCTGTCATTCTCCTGCTGGTGTTTGTCACAGAAGTTGTTGTGGTTGTTATTGGCTATATCTACAGAGCTAGGGTTAGTATTGGCCTACTGCCTACTGTCTTATCACACAAAAGCAATAGAAAAGGGTGAATGGGAATGCAGTTTGTTGGAATTTAATATGAATGTTACAATTCTTACACAGATGACATTGACGTTGTTGCTTGTACTCAGGTGGAAGATCAGGTGAACCACTCCATTCAGAAGGTGTATGATGAATACAATGGCACCAACACAGATGCCCCCAGCCGAGCCATCGACTATGTGCAGAGACAGGTGAGAACAATGCCACTGGATTTATTTCTCCTGACATGTTAAATAAAAAAAGATGACTACAGGTGAGTTTGCAGGTGCCTACAGCAGTCTCTCTCTCTCCCCATCTCTCTCCTACCCTCTCCCCTGTCATAGCTCCACTGCTGTGGCATTCACAACTACTCTGACTGGAGGAATACTCGCTGGTTCAAGGAGTCCAGAAACAACAGTGTTCCAGTCAGCTGCTGTAAACCCAACATCAGCAACTGTACTGGAACCATGAGCCGGCCTGGCGACCTCTACCCAGAGGTAAGAGAACACGCACAACCAAGCGTTTCATTTAGCTGGTAAATAGCACAATGAAAATAAATATGGTCTATAAATGGACCTTTGTAGCTCAGTTGGTAGAGCATGGCGCTTGTAACGCCAGGGTTAGTGGGTTTGAATCCCAGGACCACACCAACGTAAAATGTATGCACGCATGACTAAGTCACTTTGGATAAAAGTGTCAGCTAAATGGCATTTATTACAAATCCCATTGGCTATGCATGGTGATTGGTTCAGGTTGTCTTTCAATCGCATCATCTCTCTGCTATGCCTGTCTGTCTTGAGATTGCGCTCTCACTAGCGAACTTACAGTATTGTATCAACTGGTACCGGCCCACAAGGTTTCCTGCACCAGTGAGTCTGAAAAGTGTTCACTGTATTTTAAAGAGAATTTACAGACGTCATACAAGTCCACCAAGGAGGAATATTTAGATTCCTCCTTCCTCCTAATCTAATGCCTAGTCAAGTAGCTTACAAATGCTGGAGGATGGAGGCACAGGATGGAGGATGGAGGCACAGAATTTCTTTTTAAATGAACACTGAAACAGGATATTGTGTAAGGAGCCAACGGTCACTTCGTAGGCCCTCATTTCTCCTTGCATTTTATTGTAGTCACTTGCATGTGGTGTCAATGAATTGTCAGTGGGCACTCCTAGAACACCATTACCTAACACGTGACGGCATTCAAATGGGAATCTATTTGATTTGGTTGGACATTCGACTCGCACATGTCTTTCCTAAAGAAAATACTGACATACAGACACGTTTTTAATATTTGTCTTTTTTCCTCTAGGGCTGTGAAGCTCTTGTTGTGAAAAAGCTGAAAGAAATCATGATGTATGTCATTTGGGCTGCTCTGACCTTCGCTGCAATACAGGTAAACCAATATAGGCAGGTAGCCTAGTGGTTAGAGTGTTGGACTTGTAACCGAAAGGTTGCAAGATTGAATCCCCGAGCTGACAAGGTAAAAATCTGTCGTTCTGCCCCTGAACAAGGCAGTTAACCCACTGTTCCTAGGCCGATATTTGAGTCCTTCTGTAATAACATCTGAACCATGTGTACCAGGTGCATGTTAACTAGAGCTGCAGTAATGTCTAGTAGGCCTTGAGCTGCTGCTGAGAAGCTGACCTGATTGTGTCAAATAGTTTTTTCAATATTTCAACACTACCTTACGGGGACATCACAACATGGGTCCTGCTGACCAGTCACTTCCCTTCTCCTTGGGAGGATCACTTGATGTATTTGTGGAGTCACTGGATGTATAGTAATTATGAAATGGATGTTCAAATGCAGTGTCATGAGTCAAAACAATGTAGAACGCTTCAGGTATCCCAAACAGCCACGGTTGCCTCTGGGATGGGGGAGATCAGGAAGAAACATATCCACCAAAAAGGAGTAAAGTGGTAGAAAACTTGAGGTTGAAGCACTTTAGTGGGTTTTAATATAGAGAGCTTTTATTCTCCAGGCATGAAGAGCATTTAAAAAACAGCCCTGACGAACGCATGTGTCACATTGTGCAGGTGTTAATGCTCAATGTACCCGGTTAATGAAGACTAGAGTGCCTCGAGCTGTGCTTTTTTTCTAATTTTTTTTGTAGGTATGATTCTTCTGGTTCTTCTTTTTGTTCTCCTTCATTCGAAGAACTTCACTTCACACACCAAGTTCTCTTCAATTAATCAAATCACGTGATGGCATGGCACAAGGCTGGGACAGAAACCCTGCACTACTGTCGCTCTAGGAGCATGACTCTAGTCTTTCACAAGACGGAGAAGCTGGCCAGTGCACGTGAAACTTTATTCTGGGTGCAGCGATGATGATTATGCTAACTATGCATACTGTTGTACCCGTAGATGCTGGGTATGCTGTGTGCTTGTGTGGTGCTGTGCAGGAGGGGGCACGACCCGGCCTATGAGCTACTGGTCACCGGAGCAACCTACGCATGAGGAGGACACAGACCCCGCCTGCACCAAGGGCTCCACCAATAAGAATAAAGAAACAAAGCCTCACCTGACATGTCCACAATTTGTCGTTTTCAGTAGTAGTAAGCTCAAGCACACCTTGCACAGGATAACTATTGGGTATACACTGTTGATTGGGGGGATCTGTGAAAATAATTATTTATTGAACATGCTTTGTAACTTTATTTTAATTGTAAATGTTGTTTTTTAGACACTGGAACGCCTAAGGCCAAAGTTGTTAAATGGCGAATTGATGTTGTTTTTCTTTTGCTCATGAAATACAGCCTTGTCTATTTTCTTTTCCCTTTTGGGGCACAAGGGATGATTAGGGGCTCTTTATAGAAGAGAACTAATGCTCAGTGCAATATGTGGAATGTACTCCTGTCTCATGTGTCATTTTGCACTATGACTAGAGCTCTGGAGGTATTTAAGGAATATTTAATCATGTGAATATTAGAAGTACCTTTATCTATGAGGGACCCTGTAGTTTACCGCTAAATTGTGAGTCCGTCAACCCAGTCTCCATTCATAGGTAGTGGAGAGGTACTTTACCGGTGTTACCTAAGACCCATGTGTAGATAGAGCTTTGTGTTACAACTTGGTACATATGTAGGTGTTTTCCTACACACACATTCTAATACCAAGTATGAAAGGGAGGGGATGAATCTCAATAGTATTTTCTTGATTCCTTGTCCCCTCTCCTTGCCTCCTTTTTAAAATGCATTGGAGGAGAAGATCCAAGTGGAGAAACTTCAGATCTGTGCATTGAGAAGCTGAGGGGGGAGGACATGAGGAATACAATTGAGATTCACTCGATATTCAACCCTGCCTGGGAATTTGATGTAAACCACCAAAGAATTGGGGCTGTGACTGAGGGAGTCACTTTTGTTTTGTATTTTTGTGGCATTGTGTATTATTGTTCAAACGGAAGTTGATATTTAGACTTGTAGCATTGCAGAAAATGTGAAACAAAATCATGTAAATAGATTGGGGAGAGGAAAGAACTTTGAAATAAACCTAAATTTAAACTAAAACATGTTTTATTGTTCAAAGATGAACTGAAGCACCACTTTTCAATGTATCCAAACCAAGTAAACATTACATATTTGATCAAATACAAAATAATATATAAAATACAGTACAGCTGTTGGTCTTGATTCAGACACTCTTCTACTTTCCCTTGTAGATCACTTCTCAGGTTGGTGTAGACACACATATTTACAATTGATACAGTTTAAAGTGTGACTAGTTTTCTGTATGGTATCTGAGATTCTCTACAGTGATGTGAAAAAGTATTTGCCCCCTTTCTGATTTTTACTTTTTCATGTTTTTGATACTGAAAGTTTTCAGATATTCAACCAAAACCTAATATTAGGTTAAAGGGCCGGAGATTACAAATTACAACAAATATTTATTTTACTTATTTAATTAATAAAGTTGTACAACACCCAATTTCCCTGTGGGAAAAAGTAATTGCCCCCCAACACTCAATAACCGTTTGCCACCTGTAGCTACAATGACTGCAACCAAATGCTTCCTGTAGTTGATCAATCTCACATTGCTGTGGAGGAATGTTGGCCCACTCTTGCATTCAGAACTGCTTTAACTCAGTGACATGTGTGGGTTTTCAAGCATGAACTGCTTGTTTCAAGTCCTGCCACAACATCAAAATTGGTATTAGGTCTGGACTTTGACTAGGCCATTCCAAAACAAAAAAATGTGATCCATATCATCCAAAAAGTTGATTCAAGTTTGCAAAAAAGCACATGCATGATCATCAAGACTCTATTACTGCATTGTCAGAACTAGAAGCACATGCATGATCATCAAGACTCTATTACTGCATTGTCAGAACTAGAAGCACATGCATGATCATCAAGACTCTATTACTGCATTGTCAGAACTAGAAGCACAAGCATTTCGCTACACTCGCATTAACATCTGCTAACCATGTGTATGTGACAATTAAAATTTGATTTGATGTTCTATGGACAGATGAGTCAAAAGTATAACTTTTTGGATGACATGGGTTCCATTATGTCTAGCGAAATCCAAACACTGCATTCTACAGTAAGGACCTTATACCCACGGTCAAGTGTGGTGGTAGTGTGATGGTTTGGGGATGCTTTGCTGCCTCAGGACCTGGGCGAGTTGACTAAATAGAAGGAACCATGAGTTCTGGTCTGTATTCTACAGGAGAATGTCAGGCCATCTGTCTGTGAGCTGCATCTGGGTTATGCAGCAAGACAACGATCCAAAACACAAGTCTACATGAAAAGAGCTAAAAAGCAACAAATGTGTTTTGGAATGGCCTAGTCAAAGTCCAGACCTAATCCCAATTGAGATGTTGTGGCAGGTCTTGAAACGAGAAGTTCATGCTTGAAACCCCACACGTCTCTGAGTTAAAGCAGTTCTGCATGGAAGAGTAGGACAAAATTCCCCCACAGCAACGTGAGACTGATCAACAATGACAGGAAGCTTTTGGTTGGAGTCATTGCAGCTAAACGTGGCAGAACTAGTTATTGAGTGTAAGGGGGCAATTACTTTTTTACACATGGACATTGGGTGTTGCATAACTTTGTTTATGAAATAAGTATACAATTGTTGTGTTATTTGTTCACTCAGGTTCCCTTTATGTAATATTTGGTTTTGGTTGAAGATCTGATCAAATTCAGTATAAAAAATTTGCAAAAGTATAGAAAATCTGAAAGGGGGCGAATACTTTTTCACAGCACTGTATGTATGCAGTAGGCCTGTTGGGTGAAAAGACTGACAATCTCTGGTGCAGCATAGCCTAATAGTTCATGGGGAACACACAGTCATGACTCACGTTCCAAGTCAGTTCAGTGAGTCATCTCTACTGCTGGAGAATCTATTACTCTGAAGTCTTGAACCAAGGATCAGAACATCTGAGTAAGAAGCAGAAAGGGGTCCTCATATTGAAGACTACAGTATGTATGGGTGAGTGTGCATGAGTATGTGTGTGTGAATCCGTGTACCTGTGTGCATGAGTGTGTGCGCGTGCATGTGTGTGTCCATGCATGGATGTGTGTGTGACTCTGTCTAGACTTTGGCCAGGTAGGAGCCAGGTACCAGCCCAACCTGTCCGTTTCTCTCCACTGTCCACCAGCCGTCTTCACTCTGTTCTATCACCAACACCACATCCCCTTTAGACACTGACAGCTCATCTGGGTCCTGGGAGCACAGGGAACACATTGTTAGTAATAGAAGTATGAGGCTTTGAATTACTGTATGGTTCATATACAGTACATACATACAGTATAATACAGAGCAGTGGAATAGTTTATGTAAACATGATCCATCAATATCTCAACTAGTTACATGCATACACGGTTACATGACAAGTAACTGTGTGTGCAGGTTTCACCTGTAACTTGACACCTGTAACTGTGTATGCAGGTTTCACCTGTAACTTGACACCTGTAACTGTGTATGCAGGTTTCACCTGTAACTTGACACCTGTAACTGTGTATGCAGGTTTCACCTGTAACTTGACACCTGTAACTGTGTATGCAGGTTTCACCTGTAACTTGACACCTGTAACTGTGTATGCAGGTTTCACCTGTAACTTGACACCTGTAACTGTGTATGCAGGTTTCACCTGTAACTTGACACCTGTAACTGTGTATGCAGGTTTCACCTGTAACTTGACACCTGTAACTGTGTATGCAGGTTTCACCTGTAACTTGACACCTGTAACTGTGTATGCAGGTTTCACCTGTAACTTGACACCCGTAACTGTGTATGCAGGTTTCACCTGTAACTGTGTGTGCAGGTTTCACCTGTAACTTGACACCTGTAACTGTGTGTGCAGGTTTCACCTGTAACTTGACACCTGTAACTGTGTGTGCAGGTTTCACCTGTAACTTGACACCTGTAACTGTGTGTGCAGGTTTCACTTGTAACTTGACACCTGTAACTGTGTGTGCAGGTTTCACCTGTAACTTGACACCTGTAACTGTGTATGCAGGTTTCACCTGTAACTTGACACCTGTAACTGTGTGTGCAGGTTTCACCTGTGCAGAGTAGTCATAAAACACCATGAAGGTATCATCATCCTCATCAGTTGTCACTGCAGGCAGGGCAGCTGCAGCTGCAGACTGGAAGCCAGGTATGGATGCATACACTCCATCTGAACTCTCAGGCACTGTCTGACCAACAGGTGGCGCCGCTGGCACGGAAGTTGAACCCTCACTGATACTCATGGAGAATCTGCACAAATATTTTTAATGTTCCATTCTCAAATATATATGAATGTGTTGATGTATAGCTATGAGAATGTAGTGATACAATGTCCATATTAGAATTCCTATGCATTCAACTGTTATTCCAGTGTTACAAAGTGATAGAGCTTGTTTCACAGAAACACTATGGGGTGGTTTCCTGGACACAATTTAGCCTACTCCTCGATTGTCTTCTGGAAACTGCCCCTACGAGTCCCAAGTTCTGCCAGCTGACCTTTTCCTGACCCCTCCCCCTCCGAAGCGAGCGCTGCCGTCGCCCGTTGGCTCCCTCTCATAGTAGTTCTCAAACACAACGGGGTCTAGAGAGAAGAGGATGGAAGTCCACAGAAATTAAGCATAGGCGTATAATATTTCAAATGGCAAATGTTATTCAGAGGAACTGTTACACTTGAAAAGCAGAGACACACAGTACAAACCCGTTTCAATTACTCTAAGAAGTGTTCGCCATTGGTGCCAATGTTGACAGCAACCCTGGCCCTTCACGCTCTGTCCTGTATTCAGTGAGCTTTTACCTGGTGGGCTTGAACCTGTTGTCTTCATCTCTATGAAACAGTTGTTATCTGCTGTGATGTCACACGTCTCCAGAATATTCCTCACCTCCTCGTAAAACTGCAAAAAAACATTTATCATATTCATGCTCAGTCTTCAAAGAGGCTTAATTGATTTAAAATAGTTCTGGTTGACAAATAGGATGCATTTTGGTTGATCACCAGATACATTGCATGTTAGGCAGTGTAGTACTGGTACTAATAGAGTTTAATGTAGAGAGTAGTTCATGGACCCATCCATAATCCATTTGCCTATCGTCTGAAGTGTGGTCATTGTTGAGCTCACCTCGTCGTCTTTGACACATTGCACAGAGAAGTGATTACAGTGGTCCCAGAGGACACACCTCAGGATAGTGATGCGGTCCACCTCTTGCTGCTGAAACACCTGGAACAGCAGAGACACACATACAGTACAAACCCTTAATCATCTATCCCTATATATACACACTGAACAACAATATAAATGGAACGTAAAGAGTTGGTTTCATGAGATCCCAGAAATGTTCCAAACACACAAAAAAACGTATTTCTCTCTAATTTTGAGCAAAAATGTGTTAACATCCCTGTTACTGAGCATTTCTCCTTTGCCAAGATAATCCATCCACCTGACAGGTGTGGCATATCAAGAAGCTGATTAAACAGCATGCTCATTACATAGGTGCACTTTGTGTTGGGGGCAATAAAAGGCCACCCTAAAACATGTAGTTTTGTCACACGGTTGGACGCAGTACGTCCAGCCGGCCTCACAACCGCAGACAACGTGTATGCTGTCATGAGGGCGAGCGGTTTGCTGATGTCAATGTTGTGAACAGAGTGCCTCATGGTGGCGGTGGTGTTATGGTATGGGCAGGAATAAGCTACGGACAACGAATGAAATTGCAATTTGAATGCACAAAAATACCGTGACGAGATAATGAGGCCCATTTAAAAAAAATGATATCTGTGACCAACAGATGCATATCTGTATTCGCAGTCATGTGAAATCCATAGATTAGGGCCTAATACATTGATTTAAATTGACTGATTTCCTAATATGAACTGTAACTCCATAAAATAATTAAATTGTTGCATGTTACATTTATATTTTTGTTAAGTATACAATCTGGCTCAAAAGCGACTGCATACATTAAGGAGGCTAACCAGGCGTAACCAGGCTCTAAATAGCTTTACAAGCTACTGTAATAGCTGATTCATCAGGCTTACCTGCTCAATCGGTAACGTTCAATATTGTGCTTTAAGAGGCATAGACTACACTGTTAGAACAGGAAGGTGCTATCTAGAACCTAAAAGGGTTCTTCGGCTGACCTCATAAGATAACCTTTTTTGGTTCCGTGCAGAACTTTCTGTGTAAAGGGTTCTACATGGAACCCAAAAGGGTTCTACCTAGAACCAAAAAGGCATCTTCAAAGGGTTCTCCTACGGGGAAAACCGAAGAACCCTTTTAGGTTCTCGATAGTACCTTTTTGTTCTAGCAGTGTAGTCTATTCTGGATGTATGTACATGAGCCACAGGGGGGGTGTTACACTGAGAAATATAGGCCTACTCAGACATACTGCGGAAGGGGGCGTGGTGTGCTGTGGTGTGAGGTCGTAGTTGGGCTAGTAACAGTTGTGGGTGGGTGCAATGTGAAGCTCTAACCTCACACGTGCCCTTGTGTGTTCCCTCCCAGTCCTGACGAACGCTCTCCAGCTGCTCTACATTCAACATGTATTGTTTCTCTGTACAGGTGGAGCACAATAGAGGTTAGGGAATACTTTACATTTATTGCATCCTAAGCCCTCTTCTTTACTTGGATTACCATAACAAATACATGTTTTTTAAATAATCAGATCAATGATAATAAATTCGTAATGGATTTACAGATTCATTGATTCATTCATCCATTGATATTATCACCAATAAAGAAAAGTACAGTATATTGTATGGTATGATTCAGACCTGCTTCAGTGACGGCTTGTCTGCATTGCTTGGCCTTGTGTTGTACCTGAGAAAGACAGCAGTAGAGGAACTGGTCAGGCTCTGAATCAAAACATGACTGCTAAACAAAACAATAAAAGAGACAGCTCTCCTTTAGAAGAAAATATCAGGATGTGACTCTCCTGACTCTCTGTTCCTCTACAGACCTCCATTTTCAGAACGCACACAGAACAAGCATTTCTAGTAAATAGATAACTCAATTCCAGGAATTACCATCATTTCATTGGACATTCAGTTGCCTTGCATTATAACCAACTCATAGACTCACAGAACCAGTCTAGTTTACAAAAAAAGAAGAAGAAAAATAAGAGATGTGTAAACTCTGCTCGCTGGTCGTGGTGAAAAAAGTAACACTTCCTATTCTTTCAATGCATTTTTCTGCAAAAGGTGGATGAACTGTTGGGCAAAAGAAAAAAGTGGGTAGACTGTGTTTACTTGTGTTTTCCTCCACTATACCACTGTTTTACTTGTAGTAGGAAAACAGTAACAAAGGGAACTGTTTCATAGCCTTCTCTGATACTGAGAAATCGAGTTCCAGTAGCACAACAATAACTACAGTGCATTCAGAGAGTATTCAGACTTTCCACATTTTGTTACATTACAGTCTTATTCTAAAATGTATTAAATCATTTTTTTTGTGTCATCAATCTACACACAATACCCCATAATGACAAAGCAAAACAGGTTTTTACACTTTTTTTGCAAATGTATTTATTAAACAAAAATGGAAATATTACATTTACATTACTATTCAGATCCTTTACTCAGGACTTTGTTGCAGCACCTTTGGTGGTGATCACAGACTCAGAGTCTTCTTGGGTATAACGCTACAAGCTTGGCACACCTGTATTTGGGGAGATTCTCCCATTCTTCTCTGCAGATCCTTTCAAGCTCTGTCAGGTTGGATTTGGAGTGTCGCTGTACAGCTATTTCCAGGTCTCTCCAGAGATGTTCGATTGGGTTCAAGTCCGGGCTCTGGCTGGGCCACTCAAGGATATTCAGAGACTTGTCCCGAAGCCACTCCTGCATTATCTTGGCTGTGGGTTTAGGATTGTCCTGTTCGAAGGTGAACCTTTGCCCCAGTCTGAGGTCCTGAGCACTCTGGAGCAGGTAATCATCAAGTATCTCTCAGTACTTTGCTCCGTTCATCTTTCTCTCGATCCTGACTAGTCTCCCAGTCCCTGCCGCTGAAAAACATCCCCATAGCATGATGCTGCTACCACCCTGCTTCATTGTAGGAATGGTGCCAGGGTTCCTCCAGATGTGACGCTTGGCATTCAGGCCAAAGAGTTCAATTTTGGTTTCATCAGACCAGAGAATCTTGTTGAATCTTGTTTCTCATGGTCTGAGAGTCCTTTAGGTGGCTTTTGGCAAACTCCAAATGGGCTGTCATGTGCCTTTTACTGCGGAGTGGCTTCCGCCTGGCCACTCTACCATAAAGGCCTGCTTGGTGGAGTGCTATAGAGCTGGTTGTCCTTCTGGAAGGTTCTCCCATCTCCACAGAGAAACTCTGAAGCTCTGTCAGCGTGACCATCGGGTTCTTGTTCTCCTCCCTGACCAAGGCCTTTCTCCCCCGATTGCTCAGTTTGACTGGGCGGACAGCTCTAGGAAGAGTCTTGGTGGTTCCAAACTTCTTCCATTTAAGAATGATGGAGGCCACTGTGTTCTTGGGGACCTTCAATGCTGCAGAAATGTTTTTGTACCCTTCCCCAGATCTGTGCCTCGACACAATCCTGTCTCAGAGCTCTACGGAAAATTCCTTCGACCTCATGGCTTGGTTTTTGCTCTGACATACACTGTCAACTGTGGGACCTTATATAGACAGGTGTGTGCCTTTCCAAATCATGTCCAATCAATCAGTTGAATTTACCACAGGTGAACTCCAATCTAGTTGTAGGAACATCTCAATGGATGATCAATGGAAACATGATGCACTTGAGCTCAATTTCGAGTCTCATAGCAAAGGGTCTGATTACTTATGTAAATAAGGTATTTCTATTTTTATTTTTAGTACATTTGCAAACATTTTATGAAAACCTGTTTTCGCTTTGTCATTATGGGTTATTGTGTAGAGACTGATGAATAATCCATTTTAGAATAAGGTTTTAACGTAACTAAATGTGGAAAAAAATGAAGGGGTTTGAATACTTTCTGAATGCACTGAATAACGAGGCATATTACATGTGTATAATTGCAGGGTTGGCAGTGGTGTTACCTTCTCAGACTGGTTTGGTGTTGTGGCTGTGTGTTTGTATAGTTCCAGGGTTTGGGGAGGTGGTGTTACCTTCTCAGACTGGTTTGGTGTTGTGGCTGTGTGTTTGTATAGTTCCAGGGTTTGGGGAGGTGGTGTTACCTTCTCAGACTGGTTTGGTGTTGTGGCTGTGTGCTTGTATAGCTCCAGGGTTTGGGGAGGTGGTGTTACCTTCTCTGGCTGGTTTGGTGTTGTGGCTGTGTGTTTGTATAGCTCCAGGGTTTGGGGAGGTGGTGTTACCTTCTCAGACTGGTTTGGTGTTGTGGTTGTGTGTTTGTATAGCTCCAGGGTTTGAGGAGGTGGTGTTACCTTCTCAGACTGCTTGGGGGCTGTGTGTTTGTATAGTTCCAGGGTTTGGGGAGGTGGTGTTACCTTCTCAGACTGCTTGGGGGCTGTGTGTTTGTATAGCTCCAGGGTTTGGGGAGGTGGTGTTACCTTCTCAGACTGCTTGGGGGCTGTGTGTTTGTATAGCTCCAGGGTTTGGGGAGGTGGTGTTACCTTCTCAGACTGTTTTGTTGTTGTGGCTGTGGTGCTCCTGTCAGCAAGCTGCTCTGCCTCGTCTGCTTCTTTACATTTCTGCTCATATGACTTCTTAGACTGGAGATGGACAGAAGAGACATTCAGGGAATCATCATTGAAGCAGCCACAGTGGTCTGTGGTGTCATGTTTTATGTAACAATCAATTAAAACAGTAGCAATGTTGGATCTCTTTAAAACTGTATGCAACTGTATGCAATGTCAAAATGGTGAATGGTGCAGTCCTCACTTAGCAGTTTAAGCAAACATTTAGGTCAATATGTATTTCTGGCTTCAGATTGGTTGTTTCTTGTACAGGATAATCAGTCTTCACCACTTTAGCTCCATTTATGTCACTCTGCCATTGGCTCTTGTCACTTGTCTCACCACAGAGTAGCCTAACGATGTAGCTAATCTATTCGGTATGTAATTGCTCGCATAGAGAATAGGGTTATACAGTGCCTTCGGAAAGTATTCAGACCCCTTGACTTTTTCAACATTTTGTTGCGTTACATCCTTATTCTAAAATTGATTAAATAAAAAATGAAATCCTCATCAATCTACACACAATACCCCGCAATTACAAAGTGAAATCATGTTTGTAGATTTTTTTGCAAATGTATTAAAATAAAAAAAACATTATTCAGACGCTTTGCTATGAAACTTGAAATTGAGCACAGGTGCATCCTGTTTCCACTGATCATCTTTGAGATGTTTATACAACTTGATTGGAGTCCACCTGTAGTAAATTAAATTGTTTGGATATGAGTTGTAAAGGCACACACCTGTCAAATAAGATCCTACAGTTGACAGTGCATGTCAGAGCAAAAACCAAGCCATGAGGTTGAAGGAATTGTCTGTAAAGTTCTGAGACGGGATTGTGTCGAGGCACAGATCTGGGGAAGGGTGCAAAAATATTTCTGCAACATTGAAGGTCCCCAAGAACATGGTGGCCTCCATCATTCTTAAATGGAAGAAGTTTGGACACTAAGACTCTTCATAGAGCTGGCCGCCCAGCCAATCGGGGGAGAAAGGCCTTGATGAAAACCTGCTCCAGAGTGCTCAGGACCTCAGACTGGGGTGAAGGTTCACCTTCCAACAAGACAACGACCCTAAGCACACAGCCAAGACAACGCAGGAGTGGCTTTGGGACAAGGCTCTGAATGTCCCTGAGTGGCCCAGCCAGAGCCCGGACATGAACCCGATCGAACATCTCTGGAGACACCATAAAATAGCTGTGCAGGGACGCTCCCCATCCAACTTGACAGAGCAATTAGCCGGCTGGTTAAAACTGGCACTTTTACTATAACGTTGATTAATGTACAAATAAATAAACTCAAACTCCCCATCCAACCTGACAGAGCTTGAGAGGATCTGCTGAGAAGAATGGGAAAAACTCCCCAAATACAGGTGTGCCAAGCGTCATACCCAAGAATACTCAAGGCTGTAATCGCTGCCAAAGGTTCTTCAACAAAGTAATGAGTAAATGGTCTAAATACTTATGTGAATGTAATATTTCAGTTTTTTATTTTTAATACATTTGCAAAAATGTGTAAAAAACGTATTTTTCTTTGTCATTATGGGATATTGTGTGTAGATTGATGAGGGAAAGAACACAATTGAATCAATTTTAGAAGTCAAGGGTTCTACTTTCCGAAGGCACTGTATACAGGATGTTATACAGGGTGTAAGTATGATACTGTAATGATACTCACAAAAATAGGCCTAAGTTTATATATATTTGAGCAATAAGGCCCGAGGAGATGTGATATGTGGACAATATACCACAGCTAAGGACTGTTCTTACCCTCTATGCAACTCGGAGTGCCTGGAATACAGCCCCTTAACTGTGATATATTGACCATATACCACAAACCCCCGAGTTGCCTTATTAATATTTTATAAACTGGTTACCAACGTAATTAGAATGCAAAAAATACATGTTGTCATACCCATGGTATACGGTTTGATATACCAGCCATCAGGGCTCAAATCACCCAGTTTATAATTGAGCATAAATCATGGGACTATGAGAGGTGAGATCCGTATTGATACAGACCAAAATTTTCATTTTCAAGGCCTGTGTTACCCTACCAGTTCCCCACTATAATAGGGCCAAAGTCTGTGGTTGGTGTGTGGGTGTGTATGTCTATACTTTGTTTCCTACCCTCTTCCTCTTGCAGAATTGCACTGTGATGTATGTTCTCTCTTGGGTAGCTCACCCATCTCTGAGAGGTAGCTGGGTCTACTGGGTGTAATGTCAGCCTTCCTCTTTTCTGGGTATGAAATCTTACACTGCACTCTAGAAAATAGTTATTTGGTTGTCCCCATAGGAAACCCTTTTTGGTTCCAGCTAGAACCCTTTTGGTTTTCAGGTGGAATCCTTTTGGGTTCAATGTAGAACACTCTGTGGAAAGGATTCTACATGGAAACCAAAAGGGTTCTACCAGGAACCCGTAGGGTTCTTCAAAGGATTCTCATTTTACATTTAAGTCATTTAGCAGACGCTCTTATTCAGTGACGAACAGGAGCAATTTTGGTTAAGTGCTTTGCTCAAGGGCACATAGGCAGATTTTTTACCTAGTCTGCTCTGAGATTCAAACCGCTGACCTTTCAGTTACTGGCCCAATGCCCTTAAATGCTAGACTACCTGCCACCTGTCTCCTATGGGGACATCCGAAGCACCCTTAAATTCTAGATACTTTTTTTTCTAAGCGTGTGGATAAAGTCCCACTTTCAGACTGTTCTATTACCCTCTGTGTATGTAACTCTGTACTTAAACTGACTTACTAAGTAAGCATGTAATTTCCTGAGTAAATAGTATGTGTTGTGCACTTGAGTGAGGACCCAAAAGCGATTTAACAAAAACAGAGTCCTTTAATGTAAAAACACAGGGAAGACATAGATCCTCTTCAGATGTAGAAAATGGCAAAATAGACAACCCTCAGAGAGGGCGACAAATGAAACAGAAAGTCCTTCTGATATTTACTAAAGAGTCCCCTTCTTAGCAGCAGAGGAGAATAGCTGGGTTGCGGCGACAGACTGCTGGTCTCTCTGGGTAGGCGCGGGTCGTAGCGGACAGAGGTACCTGATCACACGTAGCATCAGAAGAACAGGCAGATTCCAACAGGATGGGACAAGGGTGAAGCAAACAAGACGATAGTTTGGTTCTGGCATGAGAAACTCAAACGAGAATCTGACAAGGAAAGAAGCAGGAACAGAGAGAGAAATAGAGACCTAATCAGAGGGAAAAAGGGAACAGGTGGGAAAAGGGTGAACGAGGTAGTTAGAGGAGATGAGGAACAGCTGGAGGAGGAGAGAAAGAGAAGGTAGCCTAATACGACCAGCAGAGGGAGACAGAGTGAAGAGAAAGAACAGGAACAAGACATAATATGACAAGACATGACAGTATGCCTACCTCCATGGTCTTCTTGTATAAGGACACCTTCATCTTCTGAACTTTCTCCATAATCCCCTCAAACTGAACGAGGATGAACAACATGGTTGAAATTTACTGGCACCTCATAAATACAGGTTTTCAAAATCGATTTTCAAAATGAAATAAGCACTCAATAACACATTTCAAACCTTCCTCCTCTGTTCTTTCTGCCGCTCTCTGAATATTTCCATCTTCTTCATCTCTTCCCGTAACATTCCGGATAGCTGGATATGCAGATTCCCGATGTTTTCAATTTCTGTCAAAGAAAACAGTTATTTTTGTAAACTGTCATTGGGCTTTGTTGTGAGAGATGCAGTAGACAGGATAAACTTACGTGTTTTAAGTTGATCAAAGGAGGCTTTCAGAGTGCTGAAAAAATAGGAATGATGCATTCATCAATAACAGGTAGTGTAGCATACTAAATACTAGTTAAACACAGTATGCATAAACAGATTGTCAAATCACTGCATTCAACTATCTAGATATCAATGACTTGTCATGGTTCCACCTGTCACCAGAGGGCAGCAGAGACCGTCCTAGAGACATTAACGACACTCTGGTGTGTCCAATTTATTCATTATGATATCCCTGTTAAAAGAGGTGTGTTTTCTGTGGTCCTTTGCAGAAGCTTGAATTGTTTACCATGTGCGTTTGTTTCCTGAGTGAGTTTTTGAGAATTAGTGTTGGTTGTTTTTTCATGTGTACTGTGATCCTGCGGCTACCGTTTCTCAGTAAAGTAAAGTATGTCTTTCCTTGACCACTGATTCCTTGTCTGGTCTCCTCTCTGCACCTGGGTCCAACCTTACCACATCACAGCAAGCTTCTGCACCAAACATGGACCCAGCAGAGATCACTCAGATCAAGAATGTTGTAACCCACCAAGGAGCACTGCTGAGGCGGCAGCAAGAACAACTCTCCCAAATATCAGAGACCCTCCAGGCACTTACCGACTCCCTCCAAACACAGTCCAACCTCAACCCAAGAGGGGCCAATGTCCAAGTCTCATCGCCCAGTGCTACAGATGTCGCCATAGTTCCTCCAGGGAACCTGCACCGGGAACCCAAGATCCCAGCCCCGACCGGTATGATGGCCACCCGGGAGCATGCAAGGGGTTCCTACCTCATTCAGTGTTCTCTGGTGTTCGAGCTACAGTCCTCCTTGTTCCACACCGATCGGCCATGAACGCCTACATCATCTCTCTACTCTCGGGCAAGGCCCTGGCGTGGGCAATGGCAGTGTGGGAACAGCAGCCACCAACCTGCAGCTCCATATTAGCCTTCATTGCTGAGTTACAAGTCTTCGACCACCCAGTCGGCGGAAGAGAAGTGGTCAGCCGACTGTTCAACATCTGCCAAGGGGCCAGACCAGTTGCTGACTTCGCCATTGAGTTCCACAACCTTGCCTCCAAGAGTGTATAGAATATGGAGGTCCTGGAAACTGCTTTCAATCAGGGTTTGTCCAACTCCAAGGATGAAATGGCCTATCGGGAACTGGGAGAGGACCTTGAGTCGAATGCATGAGACAGCGCCTTTCTGACTCCACCCCAGTATCTCGGTTTCCTGAGTACCTTAAGCCCCCCAAGCCCAGAATTGAGAAGCCCATGCAGCTGTGACCCACACGTCAGAGTCCACAGGTGCGTGAAAGGCGCATCTGCGACGGCTGCTGCCTCTACTGCGGAGGTCTCGGCCATCTCCGTGATATATGTCCAGAGCTGATGGGAAACGCCAGGACAAGGGGAGACCCTGACGAGCTGTGCAGCTACCTCTCAGTCACCGTCTGTCACTACTTGCAACCCTCCACTGGGACAACCGTCAGCACCAGAATCAAGCCTTCGTGGACTCCGGGGCCACAGATAATTTTATTGATCAGGACTTCACCAGATAATTACCAGTCACCTGCGTGAAGTGTCCCATCCCTCTGCAGATTCAAGCTCTCGATGGATGGCCCATTTGCTCCGGTCAGGTGGAATATCAGACCAAGCTCATTCTACTGCAGGTTGGGGTGAAACACTCTTAGTTTTCTGCTCCCTAGAAACCCCCTTATCCTAGGGTACCCCTGGCTAGCACTACATAACCCACTATTCTCCTGGTCCACGGGACACCTACTAGACTGGGGTAAGGACTGCCAGTCTAAATGTCTAAGACCCCCACCAAGAACCTCACCATGTCCTCCAGCATCCATTGAAGTCCACGACTTCTCCGCTCTCCCTCCTGAATACTTCGACCTCCCGGAGGCCTGCAGTAAGAGGCAAGCTGCCACCCTTCTTCCACATCGTTCATACGACTGTGCCATCGGACTCCTACCCGGCTACACACCTATCCAGGGCCGTCTGTACTATCTCTCAACCCCTGAAGCAGCAGTCATGGACAATTACATCCGGGAGACACTAGAGGCAGGTTTCATTAGCCCCTCTTCATCCCTAGCTGGTGCAGGCTTCTTCGTGGGTAAGAAGGATGGAGGCCTGCATCCTTGCATCGATTACAGAGGGCTGAACTGGATTACGATCAAGAATCGTTACCCTCTGCCCCTGATGTCTTGGAGTTGGCCCAATTCTTCACCAAACTGGACCTCCGCAACCCTTAAAATCTGGTGAGAATCAGGGAGATGAGTGGTAAACTGCCTTTAACACCGCTATTGGACACTATGAGTATTTAATCATGCCCTTTGGATTATCAAACTCACCGGCAGTCTTTCAAGCATTGATTAATGACACTCAAATCGGTTTCTCTTTGTTTACCTCAAGAACATCCTAATCTTCTCCAAAACCCTTCCAGAACACATACTGCACGTCCACCAAGTCCTGAGATGCCTCCTGCAGAGCCAACTATATGTCAAGATGGAGAAGTGTGAGTTCCACGTATCCCAGGATTCCTTCCTGGGTCACATTATCTCTACCACAGGCATCCAAATGGACCCCAAAAAGGTTGAGGCGGTCGCCCACTGTCCCCGTCCCACCTCACTCAAGCAGGCCCAGCGGTTCCTCGGGTGAAACAATTTTAACAGGTGTTTTATACGCAACTTTGGTGCAGTGGCAGCGCCTCTCTCGGTCCTAACCTGCATGTCAATTTGCCCAGCGTCGTCCGGGTTTGGCCGGGGTAGGCCGTCAGTGTAAATAAGAATTTGTTCTTAACTGACTTGCCTAGTTAAATAAAGGTTATATAACTTTTTTAAAGTCCCAGACCCGTTTTTGCTACACTCCAGAGGTTGACAGGGCATTCATAGAGCTTAAGGGATGTTTCACCTCTGGACCCATCCTTGTTCATCCTGATCCTACTCTGCCCTTTGTAGTAGAGGTGGACGCCTCGGACACCGGAGCAGGGGTGGTCCTTTCACAGCAGAATGAAGGGGACAAGAAACTGCACCCATGCGCCTTTCTCTCCAAGTGGTTCTCGCCAGCGGAACGCAACTACTATGTAGGCAACTGTGAGCTCTTGGCAGTTAAGTGGGCCCTTGGGAACTTGGTCTCCATTCAAGAAGCCAAGAGGTTGAACGCTCACCAGGCTAGGTGGGCTCTGTTTTTTTAACAGGTTTGATTTCACACTAGCCTATCGCCCGGGATCCAAGAATCAGAAAGCAGGTGCCCTGTCCCGCCAACACGATACCTCTAACGAGGAGAGGGACTCCGAGCCCATCATCCACAGCTCCCGCATTGTGGACTCTGTGATATGGAGTATTGAGACCACGGTCCGACAAGCTCAGACACGAGAACCTGACCCAAGGCGATAATGATGTTAAGAGGGGTGTTTGCTGTTGTCCTTTGCAGAAGCTTGAATTGTTTACTGTGTGCGTTTGTTTCCTGAGTGAGTTTTCAAGACTTAGTGTTTGTTGTTTCAAGTGTACTGTGATCCTGTGGCTACTGTTTCTCAGTAAATTATTATGTTTATCTTTAACCACTGATTCCTTGTCTGGTCTCTTCTCTTCGTCCAACTTTACCATGTCACATGAATGGCTAATTAGCAATGGTGTAAAGATTAACTGTGTGAACAGGAAACTCGTTTGAGGATGCACACACACACATTTTCTCTCTCTCTCTCTGTTGGAAATGATTCCACGAGGGCTAGAATGTGTGACTTAATGGCATTGTGTGCCTCTACTGAAGCCTGACTCTATCATTATTATGTTCTAAAAATACCACTATTATTCTATTGAATACCTATTATATTGCCTGTGAAGTGGTTGTGGGATATAAGCAAGTAGCAGGCGCGCCATGCCAGGTTATGGCAAATTATTTAAAGAAAAAAACCAAAACATTACATTTGATTTGGGCCAACGTCCCCACCAATGTTATTTGTATCTGTTATGACAGCATTTTGGCTAACTTATGCATAGTAGGTATTATGGTCCAAACATATCATCTCTATATATGTACGTAACCAGCCATTTACCTGATCTCTGTCTGCCCCCCAGCTTTACGTGCTATTGTCACCAGATCCTTCCCATACCTCTCTTCTGCCATGGCCCTGTAGACAGACAAACAGGCAGGCTTAAAAGGACGTTTTTTGTAGAGTGTAGACCAATCTTTGAGTTGTATGAACATTCCGATTCAGTGTGTAATCACTGCTGACCATCCCTGCGTGCATTTTGTATGAAGTTTTAATGACGTCAGAGAAACCCTACCTCATCTTCAGCAGTTCCTCCACATCTTTGCACATCCGCCTGCCATCACATAGTCTCTGAATCAGAACCTCATAGCCCTGATGATTAGTGAAATCAACTCCCTACAGAGAGAGAAAGAGAGGTGTCGTAATCCAGTTACACAACAATAGTTACAAAATAAACGTTTGACTCAAACTGCCCAGTGGTTTGTCTCTGTATTTAGTGGCACATACTGAACAGTTAGATTCCACAGATGTTGGAACTTGTTTAGGGATTGGTTCCCATAGAATGGGGTCTAGTGTCTTTACAACATGGTATATGAACCTGGTGAAATTCACAAAGCATTTAAGATTGATATTACGTTTCACTGAAATGTGCATTGCGTCATAAAAACTTGTTACAGTACTTACAAACAGACAATATAATCAGAGGACTGTCCAGAGGACCATAGAATATTCACTTTGAACAACATTTAGTTGTAGACAGTATAATAGAAACCCATTTAATATGTTCTCTTTCATGTCTGAAGATGACAGGTAGATTATCAACTGTTGCCTTGGATGCAAATCTATCTGGACAATGAGAGGGCTAAATTCCGAACCACCTTGAGCAGGAAGGGAGCCATAGCAACCAACACCTCAGGGAACATCTGTGCAAAAATACTATGATACCTCACAAGTTAAACAGAATATAACAGATGTGGAAATTGTGGTGAAAGCACAGTGCCTATCCTACAGTGCCTATCCTACAGTGACTATCCTACAGTGACTATCCTACAGTGCCTATCCTACAGTGCCTATCCTACAGTACCTATCCTACAGTGCATATCCTACAGTGCCTATCCTACAGTGCCTATCCTACAGTACCTATCCTACAGTGCCTATCCTACAGTACCTATCCTACAGTGCCTATCTTACAGTGCCTATCCTACAGTGCCTATCCTACAGTGCCTATCCTACAGTACCTATCCTACAGTGCCTATCCTACAGTACCTATCCTACAGTGCCTATCTTACAGTGCCTATCCTACAGTGCCTATCCTACAGTACCTATCCTACAGTTCATATCCTACAGTGCAAATCCTACAGTGCCTATCATACAGTGCCTATCCTACAGTACCTATCCTACAGTGCATATCCTACAGTGCCTATCATACAGTACCTATCCTACAGTGCATATCCTACAGTGCCTATCCTACAGTACCTATCCTACAGTACCTATCCTACAGTGCATATCCTACAGTGCCTATCATACAGTGCCTATCCTACAGTGCCTATCATACAGTGCCTATCCTACAGTACCTATCCTACAGTACCTATCCTACAGTGCATATCCTACAGTGCCTATCATACAGTACCTATCCTACAGTGCATATCCTACAGTGCCTATCCTACAGTGCCTATCCTACAGTGCCTATCCTACAGTACCTATCCTACAGTGCCTATCCTACAGTACCTATCCCACAGTGCATATCCTACAGTGCCTATCATACAGTGCCTATCCTACAGTACCTATCCTACAGTACCTATCCTACAGTGCATATCCTACAGTGCCTATCATACAGTGCCTATCCTACAGTACCTATCCTACAGTGCCTATCATACAGTGCCTATCCTACAGTACCTATCCTACAGTGCATATCCTACAGTGCCTATCCTACAGTGCCTATCCTACAGTGCCTATCCTACAGTGCCTATCCTACAGTGCATATCCTACAGTACCTATCCTACAGTGCATATCCTACAGTGCCTATCCCACAGTGCATATCCTACAGTACCTATCCTACAGTGCATATCCTACAGTACCTATCCCACAGTGCATATCCTACAGTGCCTATCATACAGTGCCTATCCTACAGTACCTATCCTACAGTACCTATCCTACAGTGCATATCCTACAGTGCCTATCCTACAGTGCCTATCCTACAGTGCCTATCCTACAGTACCTATCCTACAGTTCATATCCTACAGTGCAAATCCTACAGTGCCTATCATACAGTGCCTATCATACAGTACCTATCCTACAGTACCTATCCTACAGTGCCTATCCTACAGTGCCTATCCTACAGTGCCTATCTTAAAGTGCCTATCCTACAGTGCATATCCTACAGTACAAATCCTACAGTGCCTATCATACAGTGCCTATCATACAGTACCTATCCTACAGTACCTATCCTACAGTGCCTATCCTACAGTGCATATCCTACAGTGCCTATCCTACCGTGCCTATCTTAAAGTGCCTATCCTACAGTGCATATCCTACAGTGCAAATCCTACAGTGCCTATCATACAGTGCCTATCATACAGTACCTATCCTACAGTACCTATCCTACAGTACCTATCCTACAGTGCCTATCCTACAGTGCCTATCCTACAGTACCTATCCTACAGTGCCTATCCTACAGTACCTATCCTACAGTGCATATCCTACAGTGCCTATCCTACCGTGCCTATCTTAAAGTGCCTATCCTACAGTGCCTATCTTACAGTGCCTATCCTACAGTGCATATCTAAGGGGTTAACAGTGAGAGTTGAACCCAGACCTTTCCAGCTTTCCCACAGCACTCAGTTCAGTTCCAAATTTCATTGGCATGTTATTACTGTGGACATCATATTCTGTCAGACAATTGTCACATTTTAGAAACCTAATGCTGTTTGCTTTAAAAGGCTCACTACACTTTCAAGTCTGTAAATGGTTGAGAATGAACCAAATACAAATATTTCTGGATAGAGACATTTTAAATTAGTTATCAGTAGACTATCTAGTTATATCTAGTTACACACACCAATGCAGGACATCAAGAGACAATGGTAGCAGACTGAGGGAACTTACCCAAAAGGCATCTTTATACAGCAAGGGAGTCATTCTGTGTTATACATGCACTTCCTCAAAGTTGAATGTTAATATCCTCTTTATCAACGTTTACAAAAAACATAAACCACTTCAGTTTAACAGATTCCTTACTGAGATAAAATATATATATATGTAGATATATATGAAGGACAACTCCAGAATACCTCAGCTGTTATAACTGCAATATCACTGTTGAACTTTGAATTGGGCTTGAATGAGGAAGTACCCTGTGATGTCACTATCCACAGACACAGCCTCTTGCTGAGATATGTAGATAACTACAGTTTTGATTATTATTTGAATAATAGATCATATAGAATTTCAGACCTAAAACGGATTCACAGACTATATTGGGCACTGATTGTGCCCTTGTTCATGAAGAATAGCCATGGGTTTGATTATATCCAGGGTGTATCACATCTGACCGTGATCGGATTCCCATAGGGCGGGGCACAATTGGCCCAGCGTCGTCCGGGTTTCGCGGGGTAGACCGTCATTGTGAATAATAATTTGTTCTAAATTAAATGATTTGCCTAGTTAAATAAAGGGTAGAAAACACATTAGAATGTATTATAAATAATATCTGTATAAATATAGTAAAAAAAAAAAAAGTTTAATAATATGTTTGACATGTCTACACAGTAAGTGCTTTCCAATTAACTGCTACTTGTAAAAGCCATCATATCCACCTGTGAACATCAGACGACTAACTGAACTTTAACAGCTAACAAATACCGACCTCTAGTGGTTCACTCTGGGAGATACATAAACCATCACCTTGAAAGTTGAAACAACGTAGCAGCACAACTAAACATTAGGCCTACATGTTGTGGTTAAATATTCAAGTTCTTGAAAAGGACCATGCAGGTAAAATGCCATCCACGGGAAGGGAGGTAAACCAAGAGGCAGAATGGTGTCGAGGTTCGATCCAAGAATTGAGAGCGTCGATATTTATTTTCTAGTCATCAGATGTGTATTTTTTTCAACAACTTGCTGAATAGGTTTAGCCTACGCTCGTACCTATGACAAGATGACTGCGTCATCCTTCAGAATGGACATCCCATGGACTGGACACGAAATTGGGGAGAAAAAGGGGTAAAATTTAAAAAAATAAAAACTTAAAAAAAAGGCGTTTGTACGTTTGGTACATTTTTTCTTGGCACTGTTCTGTGCCGCCACTTGCCCATGGGTATAGGCCTAAGTATCACATTAAGGTAACACTGGAATATAAACATACTTTATTCAGATTAGGGCTACAATAAATTAATGTTTCACAATATGACCACAAGAGGGAGACACAGACCTTTTCTGCTCTCCTCATGGCACTAAGCATTAACCGACAATAAAATACTGTATAGGTCCACCAAATCCCACTAGACAGAAAATCGACCCAAAACCTAAATCTCAGTTTTATGTCCAAATTGTGCCCTGGGCATGTGTGAGGACATGGTAACACATGGATGAACAAACACATGAAGGCCTATTGATTTTCAGAGTGAGAAAGGATGGCTGTGTGGTGTCTCAGTCTTTCACTGTCCTCCTGATCAATAAGATGTGTGAAAATCCGAAGGTTCTCTCTCTCTCTTAGCAGGGGAATCACCTAGTTACTGTTATCTACCCAGAGAGAGAGACAGGTTACAGAGGGCATTCCCATCAATACAGACAGTTCAGCACTAGAATTATAGCACTCTGTCTGACTAAACGATAGGCCTGAGGTATTGGACTTGCAAGTTAACATTTTCAACTACTCTGTATTGTTTGTCATCAACTAATTTATTACCAATAATGTCATCGGACCCTAAATAATCCCAAGGGTTTTAGTGATGGAGCTTTGCCCCTTCTCTACACCCTTCGGAAAAAAGGTGCTATCCAGAACCTTAAAGGGTTATTCGGCTGTCCCCATAGGACAAGGGGGGGCAAAGTATCCGGCCCTTGAGACATTTGTAAACATTTTTTCTCCCCAATTTCATGGTATCCAATTGGTAGTTACAGTCTTGTCCCATCGCTGCAACTCCTGTACGGACTTGGGCGAGGCGAAGGTAGAGAGCCGTGCATCCTCCGATACACGACCCAACCAAGCCACACTGCTTCTTGACACACTGCTCGCTTAACCCAGAAGCCAGCTGCACCAATGTGTCAGAAGAAACACTTTATACCTGGCGACCGTGTCAGCGTGCGTGCGCCTGGCTCGCCACAGGAGTCGCTAGTGTGCGATGGGACAAGGAAATCTCGGCCTGCCAAACCCTCTCCTAACCAGGACGATGCTGGGCCAATTGATTTTAACAAACAATTGGTCCCCCAAAAAATGCGGCCCTCCGTTGAATTTCAATATCCCGATGTGGCCCTCGAGCCAAAAAGTTTGCCCACCCCTGCCATAGGAGAACCCTTTGAAGGATCCTTTTTTGCTTACAGGTAGAACCCTTTATACAGATGGTTCTACATGGAACCTAAAAGGGTTCTCCCATGGGGACAGCCTGAAGGACCCTTTTGGAACGCTTTATTTTCTAACAGTGTAAATCATCCTCAAAAGTTTGAGGTCTGCATGAATTGGGGAATTGACATTTATCCAGCCTATTAGCTATGGCTACTGATTCCTGGAGCTCAGGGTCCGTGTGAGCAGGTCTATCTGCGTGTGGGACCCCGTGTGAGGGCTCTAATGGAGGGCCGGCAGCACTAGAAATCAGCTGTGTAGTCATGTCCTACCCAGGCCAATGGGTCCACAGACACACACAGCCTCCACACAGGAGCTCCCTGGAGTGGCAGTTATTGAACTGTGACAAACGAGCCGTGTCAGGGCCAGGACAAGCCTCCTACCTGGGGGATTCTCTCTAAATGACCTTCCCATTAACCAACCACTGGTGTATTCCTCCTCCTCAGCCTCCTCAGATAGGGTTACACAGGGAGGCAGATCATTCACAGTCCATTGTCCCCACTGCCATAGAGTTTTTCCCAATGACCGTATGGCGTTTTCACCCGTTTCAACTTGTGAAGTTATTTTCCACTATTTTCATTTCCAGGTCCATATTGTCATGTCCATTCAGAATGTATGTATTGGTATACAGTGTGTAGGTGTGTGTGCTGTGTAACTGGGCATGCATATATTCCTGTGACTTGACCTGAGTGTGTTTTCCTGCCTGAGTGCTTGCTTGCTTGCTTGCGTGTGTGAGGCTCTGTGCCTCTGGGGTAGTGTGAGTGACTTCACTGCTTTCACACGTTCTCCATCCCTTCATCCCTCCTTCCCTCCATCCCTCCATCCTCTGTAATCCCCAATTGACTATTGGCACCAGCCCTTTATCTCTACCTCCCCTCCGATGCCCTGGGTACATGTCTGCAGAGTGTTGTGTGTGTGCATGTGTGCGTACGTGCGTGCGTGCGTAGGTGCGCTGTGTATCCCCTTCTCCGACTCTGGTGAATAGGAATGCAGTGAAGTGAGCATTGATTGGCCACGTTAGTGCAAACCTGTTAGTATCCTGACAGATGGATGGCTAATGATGTGTAGGCAGCAGTGCAGGGGCCTGTAGTTGTTAGTGAGATGATCCGCTGTCATAATAATACAGTTCATAAAACCAACAGCTGGGGAGCGTCCCACATGGCACCCTATTCCCTACATAGTGCACTGCTTTTAACCAAGGCCCTGGGCTCTGGTCAAAAGTAGTGCACTTTGTAGGGAATATGGTGCCATTTTGGAAGCTGATTATAACCCAGGACCCAAGACATTGAAGCCAATGACAAAGCAAGCTGAAGGCCTTGGCTTTCTCACATTTGATCTAAATCTGCCTTCAAATTAAACATTAAGTTGCAGGTTAATCTGCCGTATCACTCCTAAAATCGCTTAATCTAACTGATCCTCCTCGTCCATTACTCCCTGTTGTGTTCCCTATGGCTACTGGGGTCTGTGCAGCAGGGCCGGGGAAGCTCTCTTCCTCTTTCTTTCCCCCCCCCCCCACACACACACACAGAGAGAGAGTTGTATGTTGGTGTCGATTTTCTGTTAATCACACACACAGAGTTGTATGTTGATGTCGATTTTCTGTTAAATATTTGATCAGCCCTGATGTCACAGTCTGGTAACCCATGGCTACAACATTTTGGATCCTTTAGTTGTTGTTTTCAACATCCTGTGGTCTGGTCCTATAAAGGATAGTTGAGTTCTCCTGAAAGGGGATAAATAGATCTTCAGAAGAACTAGAGGGGGTGTAGCAGGCTGCTAAGAGACCCCAATGAGAGGGTGCATGCCAGGGGCAGAACCTGCCCCCTGCCTGGGTCCCACTGACCGACTGGATGCTGATTTGGTCTAATTTGCCCCACGGCTGGTCCCTCCATGGGGACCCCTGTCCTCTACATCTGCACCCAGGGCTCTCTATACTGCCTTGCCCTCCTATACACCCCACTTTCTTTCTTCCCTCTTCCCTTTCTATCCCTCATGGTGAGGCTCTCAAGCCTGGCCTTTTGCTATCCCGGCCGCTGTGTGTGTGTGTGTATGTGTGTGTGTGTGTGTGTGTGTGTTGTGTGCGTGTCCGGAGAGATAGGGGCAAGGCTGCTAATTTTCAAAGTGGGTTCATCCATTTGACAGAGGACAGGGATTCTGCTTGGTTACACACCTCACAGCCCACACAGAGAGGTGACCAGATACACTAACATGTTACACACCTCACAGCCCACACAGAGAGGTGACCAGATACACTAACATGTTACACACCTCACAGCCCACACAGAGAGGTGACCAGTTACACTAACATGTTACACACCTCACAGCCCACACAGAGAGCTGACCAGACATACTAACATGTTACATACCTCACAGCCCACACAGAGAGCTGACCAGCCATACTAACATGTTACACACTTCACAGCCCACACAGAGAGCTGACCAGTTACACTAACATGTTACACACCTCACAGCCCACACAGAGAGCTGACCAGACATACTAACATGTTACATACCTCACAGCCCACACAGAGAGCTGACCAGCCATACTAACATGTTACACACTTCACAGCCCACACAGAGAGCTGACCAGTTACACTAACATGTTACACACCTCACAGCCCACACAGAGAGCTGACCAGACATACTAACATGTTACATACCTCACAGCCCACACAGAGAGCTGACCAGCCATACTAACATGTTACACACTTCACAGCCCACACAGAGAGCTGACCAGACATACTAACATGTTACACACCTCACAGCCCACACAGAGAGCTGACCAGACATACTAACATGTTACATACCTCACAGCCCACACAGAGAGCTGACCAGCCATACTAACATGTTACACACTTCACAGCCCACACAGAGAGCTGACCAGACATACTAACATGTTACACACCTCACAGCCCACACAGAGAGCTGACCAGACATACTAACATGTTACACACCTCACAGCCCACACAGAGAGCTGACCAGCCATACTAACATGTTACACACTTCACAGCCCACACAGAGAGCTGACCAGACATACTAACATGTTACACACCTCACAGCCCACACAGAGAGCTGACCAGACATACTAACATGTTACATACCTCACAGCCCACACAGAGAGCTGACCAGCCATACTAACATGTTACACACTTCACAGCCCACACAGAGCTGACCAGACATACTAACATGTTACACACCTCACAGCCCACACAGAGAGCTGACCAGACATACTAACATGTTACACACCTCACAGCCCACACAGAGAGCTGACCAGACATACTAACATGTAGATGTTGTTGCTTCTTTCAGTGATCGCATCCATTATTTAGACAATTACAGTGGTAATGTGGCTGTTATCTGAGGCAATACCCCAGAATGACAGCATCAAATCTTAGATGAAATACAGTCCGCTGAAACATTTCTGGCTTCTCTACTATAGTGCTACTTCTAAGGATGTCTGTCGAATACATTTTTAATAATACGACGCAAATACATATTTCCACCAGGTGGGGCTGTTGAGACTTATCCTTTTCTTAACGTTTCCTCTGACATTCCTTTTGTTTTCTGGTTAGTATCACAACGCTGTGACGGCTCCTAGTGAGAGAATTATCACTGGCCATTGCCCTGGTCATCCTGCACAGATCAGCAATTGATGACAGAGGGTAAACACTCACTGTGTGTAGCTGAAAGGTGAGGGACAGACTGTCTAAAGGTGCCATTGTGTGTGTGCGTACGTGTGTGTCCGTGTCTGCATGCTGCATGCATGTGTATATGAACAGGGAGGAAGCATCTTCCCCCCGTGACTTGCTCTGTCTCTGTGACTCAGAGTTCCCCAGCCAGCCTCAGTAGTTTAGCAGAGTTCCCCAGCCAGCCTCAGTAGTTTAGCAGAGTTCCCCAGCCAGCCTCAGTAGATTAGCAGAGTTCCCCAGCCAGCCTCAGTAGTTTAGCAGAGTTCCCCAGCCAGCCTCAGTAGTTTAACAGAGTTCCCCAGCCAGCCTCAGTAGTTTAGCAGAGTTCCCCAGCCAGCCTCAGTAGTTTAACAGAGTCCCCCAGCCAGCCTCAGTAGTTTAGCAGAGTTCCCCAGCCAGCCTCAGTAGTTTAGCAGAGTTCCCCAGCCAGCCTCAGTAGTTTAGCAGAGTTCCCGTGCCAGCCTCAGTAGTTTAGCAGAGTTCCCCAGCCAGCCTCAGTAGTTTAGCAGAGTTCCCCAGCCAGCCTCAGTAGTTTAGCAGAGTTCCCCAGCCAGCCTCAGTAGTTTAGCAGAGTTCCCCAGCCAGCCTCAGTAGTTTAGCAGAGTTCCCCAGCCAGCCTCAGTAGTTTAGCAGAGTCCCCCAGCCAGCCTCAGTAGTTTAGCAGAGTTCCCCAGCCAGCCTCAGTAGTTTAGCGGAGTTCCCCAGCCAGACTCAGTAGTTTAGCAGAGTTCCCCAGCCAGCCTCAGTAGTTTAGCAGAGTTCCCCAGCCAGCCTCAGTAGTTTAGCAGAGTTCCCCAGCCAGCCTTAGTAGTTTAGCAGAGTTCCCCAGCCAGCCTCAGTAGTTTAGCAGAGTTCCCCAGCCAGCCTCAGTAGTTTAGCAGAGTTCCCCAGCCAGCCTCAGTAGTTTAGCAGAGTTCCCCAGCCAGCCTCAGTAGTTTAGCAGAGTTCCCGTGCCAGCCTCAGTAGTTTAGCAGAGTTCCCCAGCCAGCCTCAGTAGTTTAGCAGAGTTCCCCAGCCAGCCTCAGTAGTTTAGCAGAGTTCCCCAGCCAGCCTCAGTAGTTTAGCAGAGTTCCCCAGCCAGCCTCAGTAGTTTAGCAGAGTTCCCCAGCCAGCCTCAGTAGTTTAGCAGAGTCCCCCAGCCAGCCTCAGTAGTTTAGCAGAGTTCCCCAGCCAGCCTCAGTAGTTTAGCAGAGTTCCCCAGCCAGCCTCAGTAGTTTAGCAGAGTTCCCCAGCCAGCCTCAGTAGTTTAGCAGAGTTCCCAAGCCAGCCTCAGTAGTTTAGCAGAGTTCCCCAGCCAGCCTCAGTAGTTTAGCAGAGTTCCCCAGCCAGCCTCAGTAGTTTAGCAGAGTTCCCCAGCCAGCCTCAGTAGTTTAGCAGAGTTCCCCAGCCAGCCTCAGTAGTTTAGCAGAGTTCCCCAGCCAGCCTCAGTAGTTTAGCAGAGTTCCCCAGCCAGCCTCAGTAGTTTAGCAGAGTTCCCCAGCCAGCCTCAGGAGTTTAGCAGAGTTCCCCAGCCAGCCTCAGTAGTTTAGCAGAGTTCCCCAGCCAGCCTCAGTAGTTTAGCAGAGTTCCCCAGCCAGCCTCAGTAGTTTAGCAGAGTTCCCCAGCCAGCCTCAGTAGTTTAGCAGAGTTCCCCAGCCAGCCTCAGTAGTTTAGCAGAGTTCCCCAGCCAGCCTCAGGAGTTTAGCAGAGTTCCCCAGCCAGCCTCAGTAGTTTAGCAGAGTTCCCCAGCCAGCCTCAGTAGTTTAGCAGAGTTCCCCAGCCAGTCTCAGTAATTTATATGTGACAGGCTGTCTTTGATCGTAAGGCAGATCATACCTCAGAGCTGTGCAGAGTATACATTTTTTCTTCACATTGCACCCTATTCCCAATAAAGTGCTCTACTTTTGATCAGGGCCCAGGTCAAAGGTAGTGCACTTTATAGGGAATAGGGTGCCATTTGGGACTAAGCTCACTACATCACCAGTTTTATTACCCTGATAAAACTTAACACAGCCATTCATATCAATGTTATGGGTCATCAGTGTTTGACTCAGCCACATACTGTGTATGTGATGAACGCTGGGCAGAGGCTTCTACTCTGTCTACCTTGGCCGGGTTTGACCCTAGTCTCTCACATGCATTGCTGTGGGTGTTTATATTTCTCAGTGCTGGGTAGGCCTGCTGACAGACCAGCAGTACTGTAGTAGTGTGGCTCTGGGTTTCCACTGGAACTGTTACACTAATGAGGAATTCACATTCTGCATTTGCATTTTTTAGATATACGAAGTGAAGTCTAAAACATTGTTATAAATGTGTGCTGCATTAAAGCGTGTTAACCTATATCGAATGCCCATTGAACATTCTTCAACAATGCAATTGTGGCTATAAGCTCTTCATTACAATGTATAAACTCTTCATGAGAATTAGTATGGAAATATTTGATATGCATTTTAGTCACTCAGACAAGCATGTACATCAGCCATCTCTGGCATAGCAGACATGACACAGCATACCTGGCATAGCAGACCTAACATAGCACACCTGACATAGCAGACATTACATAGCAGACCTTGCATAGCGTACCTGACAGAGCAGACCTGACATAGGAGACCTGGCATAGCAGCCCTGACATAGCAGACCTGAAATAGCATACCTGGCATTGCAAACCTGACATAGCAGCCCTGACATAGCAGACTTGAAATAGCAGACCTGGCATACTGTAGCAGACCTGGCATTGCAGACCTGACATAGCAGACCTGAAATAGCAGACCTGGCATTGCAGACCTGACATAGTAGACCTGGCATAGCAGCCCTGAAATAGCAGACATGACATAGCAGACCTGGCATAACAGCCCTGAAATAGCAGACCTGACATAGCAGACCTGGCGTAGCAGCCCTGACATAGCAGACCTGGCATACCAGACCTGGCATAGCAGACCTGGCATACCAGACCTGGCATAGCAGACCTGGCATAGCAGCCTTGAAGTAGTAGACCTGACATAGCAGACCTGGCATAGCAGCCTTGAAGTAGCAGACCTGACATAGCAGTGGCAGTGTAGATCCTTCCACACTTTGTTTATGCAGTAGGCTCAGGCAGGCCAGATGGAGGTAGGTATCCCCATCGCAGTGGTGTGTGTTGTGCTATGCAGTGATAGGTATCAGTGGTTTTGTGCTATGCAGTGATAGGTATCAGTGGTTTTGTGCTATGCAGTGGTGTGCATGATTATCGACCGGCCTGGCGGCGCTGTGCTGTGGTGTGTTGTGCAGGATAATGGCCGTGGCAGCGTGGCTCTGTTGACTGCTCTGCGGTCAGATCATCAGCTCAGCGCTGCAGGGAGGAGGCTTGTGGTTAGACTGCAGACACACAGATACAAAGAGAGCAGGCCAGGCTGTGTAAGAGGAGCAGCTGCTGGAATAGGATGCCCTATTGCTTTGTCTCTCTATATATATCTATATCTCCTGTCTCCACACACACACACACACACACACACACACACACACACACACACACACACACACACACACACACACACACACACACACACACACACACACACACACACACACACACACACACACACACACACACACACACACACACACACACACACACACACACACACACACACACACAACATGCAACCACACATGCATCCCAGCCGAGTGCCTGGAGCTAATGCAGCAGTCTGATAAATGGTGGAATCAGCCTGAGGGGAAGCGGGGAGTACTGCGTGCAGCCGGGCATAGCGCTCTGATTCAGCCCTGCTTCTGACGATACCCACATGGTTTCATCAATTCTGCATGGGCTTCAACACACAACACAAACACTATCTGGCTGAGTACACCCACAGTTTCACATGCACCTTTCAGTATATTTGGCAACGTGGCCATATTTTGACATCATTCTAATAGTTTTGGGACATATATTGATTTATACGATGTTTGATTGCTATAGAAACATACTGGCCATTGATCTTGGTCCAAGTGATATAGAAAGATTGTGTTTACTTGTTGGTTTCAGGTACACCAGTGGATATATGAGTGTGAAGATTAATTGAATTCACTATGATCTCCAATGATCTATCTATCTATCTATCTATCTATCTATCTATCTATCTATCTATCTATCTATCTATCTATCTATCTATCTATCTTATCTATCTATCTATCTATCTATCTATCTATCTATCTATCTATCTATCTATCTATCTATCTATCTATCTATCTATCTATCTATCTATCTATCTATCTATCTATCTATCTATCTATCTATCTATCTATCTATCTATCTATCTATCTATCTATCTATCTATCTATCTATCTATCTATCTATCTATCTATCTATCTATCTATCTATCTATCTATCTATCTATCTATCTATCTATCTATCTATCTATCTATCTATCTATCTATCTATCTATCTATCTATCTATCTATCTATCTATCTATCTATCTATTCTATTCTATTCAAGGGGCTTTATTGGCATGGGAAACATGTGTTAACATTGCCAAAGCAAGTAAGGTAGATAATATACAAATGTGAAATAAACAGTAAAAATGAACAGTAAAACATTACACATACAGAAATTTCAAAACAGTAAAGACATTACAAATGTCATATTATACATATATATATATATACAGTGTTGTAACAATGTACAAATGGTTAAAGAACACAAGGGAAAATAAATACGCATGAATATGGGTTGTATTTACAATGGTGTTTGTTCTTCACTGGTTGCCCTTTTCTTGTGGCAACAGGTCACAAATCCTGCTGCTGTGATGGCACACTGTGGAATTTCCCCCAGAAGATATGGGAGTTTATCAAAATTGGATTTGTTTTCGAATTCTTTGTGGATCTGTGTAATCTGAGGGAAATATGGATCTCAAATATGGTCATACGTTGGGCAGGAGGTTAGGAAGTGCAGCTCAGGTTCCAACTCATTTTGTGGGCAGTGTGCACATAGCCTGTCTTCACTTGAGAGCCAGGTCTGTCTACGGCGGCCTTTCTCAATAGCAAGGCTATGCTCACTAAGTCTGTACATAGTCAAAGCTTTCCTTAAGTTTGGGTCAGTCACAGTGGACAGGTATTCTGCCACTGTCTACTCTCTGTTTAGGGCCAAATAGCATTCAAGTTTGCTCTGTTTTTTTGTTAATTCTTTCCAATGTGTCAAGTAATTATCTTTTTGTTTTCTCATGATTTGGTGGGGTCTAATTGTGCTGCTGTCCTGGGGCTCTGTGGGGTGTGTTTGTGAACAGAGCCCCAGGACCAGCTTGCTTAGGGGACTCTTCTCCAGGTTCATCTCTCTGTAGGTGATGGCTTTGTTATGGAAGGTTTGGGAATCGCTTCCTTTTAGGTGGTTGTGGTTTTTAACAGCTCTTTTCTGGATTTCGATAATTAGTGGGTATCGGCCTAATTCTGCTCTGCATGCATTATTTGGTGTTCTACGTTGTACACGGAGGATATTTTTGCAGAATTCTGTATGCAGAGTCTCAATTTGGTGTTTGTCCCATTTTGTGATGTCTTGGTTGGTGAGCGGACCCCAGACCTCACAACCGTAAAGGGCAATGGGCTCTATGACTGATTAAAGTATTTTTAGCCAGATCCTAATTGGTATGTTGAAATTTATGTTCCTTTTGATGGCATAGAATGCCCTTCTTGCCTTGTCTCTCAGATTGTTCACAGCTTTGTGGAAGTTACCTGTGGCGCTGATGTTTAGGCCAAGGTATGTATAATTTTTTGTGTGCTCTAGGGCAACAGTGTCTAGATGGAATTTGTATTTGTGGTCCTGGCGACTGGACCTTTTTTGGAACACTATTATTTTGGTCTTACTGAGATTTACTGTCAGGGCCCAGGTCTGACAGAATCTGTGCAGAAGATCTAGGTGCTGCTGTAGGCCCTCCTTGGTTGGTGACAGAAGCACCAGATCATCAGCAAACAGCAGACATTTGACTTCAGATTCTAGCAGGGTGAGGCCGGGTGCTGCAGACTTTTCTAGTGTCCACGCCAATTCGTTGATATATATGTTGAAGAGGGTGGGTCTTAAGCTGCATCCCTGTCTCACCCCACGACCCTGTGTGAAGAAATGTGTGTTTTTTTGCCAATTTTAACCTCACACTTGTTGTTTGTGTACATGGATTTTATAATGTCGTATGTTTTACCCCCAACACCACTTTCCATCAATTTGTATAGCAGACCCTCGTGCCAAATTGAGTCGAAGGCTTTTTTGAAATCAACAAAGCATGAGAAGACTTTGCCTTTGTTTTGGTTTGTTTGGTTGTCAATTAGGGTGTGCAGGGTGAATACATGGTCTGTTGTACGGTAATTTGGTAAAAAGGTAATTTGGTAAAAAGACAATTTGGCATTTGCTAAGTACATTGTTTTCGTTGATGAAATGTACGAGTTTGCTGTTAATGATAATGCAGAGGATTTTCCCAAGGTTACTGTTGACACATATTCCACGGTAGTTATTGGGGTCAAATTTGTCTCCACTTTTGTGGATTGGGGTGATCAGTCCTTGGTTCCAAATATTGGGGAAGATGCCAGAGCTAAGGATGATGTTAAAGAGTTTTAGTATAGCCAATTGGAATTTGCTGTCTGTATATTTGATCATTTCATTAAGGATACCATCAACACCACAGGCCTTTTTGGGTTGGAGTTTTTATTTTGTCCTGTAACTCGTTCAAGGTAATTGGAGAATCCAGTGGGTTCTGGTAGTCTTTGATAGTTGATTCTAAGATTTGTATTTGATCATGTATATGTTTTTGCTCTTTATTCTTTGTTATAGAGCCAAAAAGATTGGAGAAGTGGTTTACCCATACATCTCCATTTTGGATAGATAATTCTTCGTGTTGTTGTTTGTTTAGTGTTTTCAAATTTTCCCAGAAGTGGTTAGAGCCTATGGATTCTTCAATTACATTGAGCTGATTTCTGTGTTGTTTTAGTGATTCACCATAGTGAAGGCGTAGACTCAGGTTTTCCAGGTCTCTATGTTTTTGGTTGGACAGGTTTCTCAATTTCTTTCTTAGATTTTTGCATTCTTCATCAAACCATTTGTCATTGTTGTTCATTTTCTTCAGTTTTCTATTTGAGAGGGAAGCTGAGAGGTCAAATATACTGTTAAGATTTTCTACTGCCTAGTTTACACCTTCACTATTGCAGTGAAACATTTTACCCAGGAAATTGTCTAGAAGGGATTGAATTTGTTGTTGCCTAATTGTTTTTTGGTACGTTTCCAAACTGCATTCCTTCCATCTATAGCATTTCTTAATGTTACTCAGTTCCTTTGGCTTTGATGCCTCGTGATTGGGTATTGCTATGTTCAAGTAGACTGTGATTTTGCTGTGGTCTGATAGGGGTGTCAGTGGGCTGACTGTGAACACTCTGAGAGACTCTGGGTTGAGGTCAGTGATAAAGTAGTCTACAGTACTACTGCCAAGAGATGAGCTATAGGTGTACCTACCATAGGAGTCCCCTCGAAGCCTACCATTGACTATGTACATACCCAGCGTGCGACAGAGCTGCAGGAGTTGTGACCCGTTTTTGTTTGTTATGTTGTCATAGTTGTGCCTAGGGGGGCATATATGGGAGGGAATGCTGTCACCTGCAGGCAGGTGTTTGTCCCCCTGTGTGCTGAGCGTGTCAGGTTCTTGTCCGGTTCTGGCCTTTAGGTCGCCACAGACTAGTACATGTCCCTGGGCCTGGAAATGATTGATTTCCCCCTCCAGGATGGAGAAGCTGTCTTCATTAAAGTATGGGGATTCTAGTGGGGGGATATAGGTAGCACACAGGAGGACATTTTTCTCTGTTAGGATCATTTTCTTTTGAATTTCTAGCCAAATGTAGAATGTTCCTTTTTTTATTAATTTAATGGAGTAAGTTAGGTCTGCTCTATACCAAATTAGCATACTGAGTCCCTTCCCTGTTTCACACCTGGTAGTTTGGTGGATGGGACTACCAGCTCTCTGTAACCTAGAGGGCAACCAGTGGGTCTGTCTCCTCTATACCAGGTTTCTTGCAGGATGACAATGTCTATATTACCGATTTCTTTGGTGAAGTCCGGGTTCCTGCTCTTTAGGCCAAAGGCAGATGATCTCAGGCCTGGGATATTCCAGGATGATATAGTGAAGGCTTTTTGTTCCATAAAGTGTCCAATGTTGTTGGTCGTGGTATGGCCTCAGGCCAGTAAGTGTGAGCAGAGCCTGCTGAGCATCTGGTACATGCTATTGGCTTGGGCGAGTGTAAGAGTGGGTGTTGGGCCTGTTTGCCCGCTCACTACCTGGGCGTATGTGTGATTTCCATGTTGAGGCCCTCTTTGCGGGGGTGGGGTGCATGGGGTGGGCAGGAGTGGCATAGGTCTGATCTGAGGGGGCCTAAATGGGGTGTGGGCATGGTTGACGTGGGGGGGTGTTGATTGGTTGGGGTGGGGGTGTGGAAGTGTCTGGGGGTGCTGTGGTCTGGATGTAAGTCCTCTTGGCGTGGGTCTTCTATGTGTCGGTCCAGGGGGAGGGGGATCTATCTATCTGTCTGTCTGTCTGTCTGTCTGTCTGTCTGTCTGTCTGTCTGTCTCTGTCTGTCTGTCTGTCTTTCTACAGTATCTATCTATCTATCTAGAAGTGAGGATTGGGATGAGACAGTTGATATATGAATTTATTTGAATAACAGCCAAACCTCTGTAACCAAGCGATGAAAAGTCTAATTAGTTATATTCAAGCGTTTGCTGTGGCCATTTATACCAGCTCATACATTATAAGTACCAGAGGCTCCCATCTCATGTCCTGGTATAACACCATTAGCATAATTTGTGTCTAACCGTGAAAGAGATTGGATTGACAGTTTGTATAATTGAGAGGAATTCATGTCGTTGCCTTTGCTTGGTTTTCTATGGTAGGCAAGTACAATGGTTATTGAAACCACAAGAGTCGTTAGTTAAATTAATTTCTTGAGTTTCAGAAAATGGCAAGTTAGATTAGTTAGCTTGTCAGTTATGATAAGGTCATTTCCATGTAAAAGGACATGTAAAAGCACCAACATGTGCAGCTCATAGGAGTCAAATTGGGTGTCAAATGAAAGCTAAGAGTCTATATTTTTGAGAAATTAAGGCATAGGTATATCAATTTTCCAATCTAAAAATTAGGATGGAAAACACTTACTGTATATTTACTTTTGGAGCCATTTTTCTGCCTTCTGTATGTTTAAGAAACATCGCTTTGTGCCTTGAAATTCTGATACTAAAAACACACATCTTTAAGATATTTTCTCATTTAATTTCCCTCATGAGGATGATTTAAGTTCACAGAAGTAACAAGTAAAGGTAGACCTATCAATTAGTTGTAATGTTTTTACTGATATCAATTTAGTTTCTTTCTTTAAGTGGTTAAACTGGGATTACGTTACCAAATTGGTATCGGAATTTCCGAAAAATCAGTAACGGAATTTCTGCAATTGAAGTGGCTACAATGGGAAATCATAGTAGTCACAAACCACAGTTTGGTTCACAAGTTTGAACAGCACAGTACACTACAGCACAGTAGAGTACAGTAAAGAAAAGTATAGTTTAGTACTGTAGAGTAGAGTTGAGTACACTATAATGTACTGTACTGAACTATACTGTACTGTACTGTACTATACTGTACTTTACTTTACTGTACTCTACTGAGCCTTACTGTCCTGTACTTTGATGTCCAAATTTGTGAAACATAGACATCTATGATTGGTTCAAATTTGTTTGGCGGCAGAGCACATTAAAAATATAGCCAGTGTGTAGAATAATACCCAAATATGCAAAGGAGGATATTGGATACTTATACCTTTGTGTACTTATTTAGGATACATAACCAAGAAGAGAACGACATTCATAACCATAATTATGCATTTCTGTGTAGTACAGATACGGGACCCATGATGAAGTTCTCCCATCTCATCAGTATTCTCAATGAGCAACACAAAATCACAGATCTTCCATCTATATGTGTGTCCCAAATCCTATTTCCTATATAGCGCATTACTTCCCATAGTGTACTGGTCAAAAGTAGTGCACTATACATGTATAGGGAATAGAGTGCCATTTGGGATGCAACCATAGCCTCTTGGCTTAAGAGCTCTTCCACATCACAATACAGTGCTGCTTCATTGTTCTATCTTACTGTCACAGCCTGCCTATAGAACCAGGCTCATCCATTACCTGATGAGTGTAGAGCGCTACAGGCCTCTCCACTGTTAACCAGGTCTAATCCGGCTGGGTGCTGTCTGACATCTCTCACTAGTTGACTTGGAGCTTTACCATGGAGCTTTAATCCTTATTACCACTCCCCTCTCTGGTGAAATAAATCACACACGCAGACACACATCTGGGCAGCAGGGCTGGGGCAGCTCTCTCGCTCTCTCTGTTACACACACACACACACACACACACACACACACACACACACACACACACACACACACACACACACACACACACACACACACACACACACACACACACACACACACACACACACACACACACACACACACACACTCCTCAGGGGACCAGGCTGAGAGCGGTGCACTCTGCTGTAACTGTAGCTGTACCTCTAACCTCAACCTGTCCCCTTTTATATCGAGTGCAATGGCTGTTTGATTGCCAGAGGTTTAGGCCCTGGAGCAACAATGGAACGAAACTTCATCATTTAAACTGTTATGAAACTGCTGCATTATTATCATAGCCTCAGTCCATTGCAGTAGCCTAGGCACTTTCTTTGATATCACTTTCAATAGAAGGAGGCTAAGATCATTTGTATGGTATTTAAGTCATTTGGTGTTTGTGTGATTGTGAAGGAGACAAACTGAATCCCAGACAATTTTTTATCAGCCTCATCAATCTGGTTCTCCCTCCTCTCGCCGCCACCCCTCCTCCCCTAACGTCCCTCCTCCTCCCACCTCCTTCCCCTCCTCATCTTCTCGTCCTCCCTCCTCTTTCCTCCCTCTTCCCCCTCCCTCTTATTCGTCCCTCTCCTCCATCCTCCCCCCCCCCCCCCTCCTCCCCCTCCCAGACTTGACCTTCAGCGTGGGAGGTATCACAGAGCCATGTGACCTCCGCACTGGGCCGCTGCACTCTCCACACACACGTACACACACGCACACACACAGAGGGGGAAGGGGCCATGAGGAGAAAGTCACGGTTCCTGTTCTCTCTGTTTGTCGTCAGCACCTTCTCAGGTGGTTAAGGTTTCTCCCTCTCTCTCCAAACTCAGCTGGGCGCTGCCGTGTGTGTGTGTGTGTGTGTGTGTGTGTGTGTATGAGTACAGGCGCAGAGTCTGTGTGAGGAAGTGGTTCTGCTGTGTGTGGAGCTGCAGGCAGGCAGGGGCCTGTATTGATGTCCGCTAGCTGCTTCCCCTGGGCAGGGCTCTGTGGGATAGTGTGTCAGTAGGACAAAGGGTTGGCGCCACCCGTCCTGCTCTATGCGCCACTAACTACAATTAATTACAAACCAATCGAATTTGTTGCAGCCAATTGGTAAACTAATTGGTCATTTCAGCTGGACATCTAGCCGTGGTGATCGCCGGGGTCCTGGGCCAGCCAATTTCTTTCTCTGAGGGACTTTTGTTCTCTCTGTGACTGTCCGTGGATCTGCCTGAACAAAATAAATGTATTTTATAGCCCGCGGAGGCAGCCGGGGTTGGAGAAAGATGTGAACCAGTTACTCACTCACACACACACTCATACACACACATACACACACACTCCTCCAGCTGCTTGTCCTGTTTGTCTATTCTAGGCTGTGGACAGAGGGGTGGACAAGCGATACGGAGGGTTCGGGTTACGACTATACCCCTCTTGAGTGGCCCTGGATGGACGCGATAGAGGCACAGCCCTGGGCTCTGGGTCTTTCCAGACATTCCCCTCAAATAGTGCCATTAGCTGGGAGCGATGCCTTGTTCTCCTGGCCCATTCAGGCCTATTCTCTGCCTTTCAGACTTTCTGTAGGACTGGTAATGTGTCAGGTAGGTGGTGGGAAGGGATGCAGGAGGGGGCAGACAGGATAACAAGCTTATTTTAAATAGTACCAAGACAGGATTTATTTTCTTCAAAAACCTCCCTTATGACTGTTTATTTCTCTTTCTCAGTTGGTCAATGCTAGGATAGTGGGTTTGATTCCTGTATATGTTATATTGTGTAATGTCCTTGGTTTTACATACACTGAATAACTCTCAAAGGGCAATTTCAGTCAGCCAGACGTCAATGTGTCTACTTGTCAGTCTTTCTGAGAGGAAGTAGATGAAAGGGAAAGGAAGGCATGTGGAGGTGATAGGGTTTCTGAGAAGCATCAATCTCCCAATTAGTCCTGAAATAACCTGACTGGGTCTGGAACAGCAGAGACAGGGGAGAGAGAGGGGTTAGAAGGGTGAGAAGGAAGACAGGGAGGAGGGGGATCGGTGCTCAGCTCACTGAGCCTGTCAGTAGTGGAACCAGAGAGGCCGGGAGGAGTGTGGCGGAGAGGGAGAGGTAGAGAGAGAAAAAACGAGAGAGAGAGATGGAAAGAGAGACACCTTTCTCTGACAGCTCTACCTCCATTTGACTGAAATATTATCATACTGTAAATGCCTGAGTCTCTGCTTCTTGGTAAAACAGCAGTACAGCATTTCTTAGGAATGCTGGTTGTGTGTCACAAGAAACTGTTACAGTCCTGGGATTTCAAACTAGTTTGGGCTTATTCCAGTTAAGACGAACAGAGTTTGAATACAGATGCCCAGAATAGGTTGGTTTCCCTGGCTCATTGTGACCAATGTATACCAGTCCCAATGTCAATAACCCTAAAACTGAAAAACAATTGGCATCATAAACAGAGAGGGTCAATGGGCTGAGCAGTAATTCAAGGTAATCCACCAGTTTATTGGCTCTAACAGAATGGCCAGTACACCCATACATTGATTAAGGCATAAAAGTGCAGGGCTTTTACACAGTACCACAATTTGTGCTTTTAGCTCAGACTGTACATTGATTGGTTTACTAGTAGTTTGCATACATATGTTACATATGTGGCACATGGCTTTGTTTCCCATAAGGGTAATAACTCAGTTTACTGGATGGAGAAATGTACTTTACATGAGCTAGTTGGTAGTATTACACTGACTCCCCCACTGGGGGAGGTAGTAATGGTGAACTTCAGTCATCATCAGGGGAAGTAGTAATGGTGAACTTCAGTCACCATCAGGGGAGGTAGTAATGGTGAACTTCAGTCATCATCAGGGGAAGTAGTAATGGTGAACTTCAGTCACCATCAGGGGAGGTAGTAATGGTGAACTTCAGTCATCATCAGGGGAGGTAGTAATGGTGAACTTCAGTCATCATCAGGGGAGGTAGTAATGGTGAACTTCAGTCATCATCAGGGGAAGTAGTAATGGTGAACTTCAGTCACCATCAGGGGAGGTAGTAATGGTGAACTTCAGTCATCATCAGGGGAGGTAGTAATGGTGAACTTCAGTCATCATCAGGGGAGGTAGTAATGGTGAACTTCAGTCATCATCAGGGGAGGTCGTAATGGTGAACTTCAGTCATCATCAGGGGAGGTAGTAATGGTGAACTTCAGTCATCATCAGGGGAGGTAGTAATGGTGAACTTCAGTCATCATCAGGGGAGGTAGTAATGGTGAACTTCAGTCATCATCAGGGGAGGTAGTAATGGTGAACTTCAGTCATCATCAGGGGAGGTAGTAATGGTGAACTTCAGTCATCATCAGGGGAGGTAGTAATGGTGAACTTCAGTCATCATCAGGGGAGGTCGTAATGGTGAACTTCAGTCATCATCAGGGGAGGTAGTAATGGTGAACTTCAGTCATCATCAGGGGAGGTAGTAATGGTGAACTTCAGTCATCATCAGGGGAGGTAGTAATGGTGAACTTCAGTCATCATCAGGGGAGGTAGTAATGGTGAACTTCAGTCATCATCAGGGGAGGTAGTAATGGTGAACTTCAGTCATCATCAGGGGAGGTAGTAATGGTGAACTTCAGTCATCATCAGGGGAGGTAGTAATGGTGAACTTCAGTCATCATCAGGGGAGGTAGTAATGGTGAACTTCAGTCATCATCAGGGGAGGTAGTAATGGTGAACTTCAGTCATCATCAGGGGAGGTAGTAATGGTGAACTCCAGTCATCATCAGGGGAGGTAGTAATGGGGAACTTCAGTCATCATCAGGGGAGGTAGTAATGGTGAACTTCAGTCATCATCAGGGGAGGTCGTAATGGTGAACTTCAGTCATCATCAGGGGAGGTAGTAATGGTGAACTTCAGTCATCATCAGGGGAGGTAGTAATGGTGAACTTCAGTCATCATCAGGGGAGGTAGTAATGGTGAACTTCAGTCATCATCAGGGGAGGTAGTAATGGTGAACTTCAGTCATCATCAGGGGAGGTCGTAATGGTGAACTTCAGTCATCATCAGGGGAGGTAGTAATGGTGAACTTCAGTCATCATCAGGGGAGGTAGTAATGGTGAACTTCAGTCATCATCAGGGGAGGTAGTAATGGTGAACTTCAGTCATCATCAGGGGAGGTAGTAATGGTGAACTTCAGTCATCATCAGGGGAGGTAGTAATGGTGAACTTCAGTCATCATCAGGGGAGGTAGTAATGGTGAACTTCAGTCATCATCAGGGGAGGTAGTAATGGTGAACTTCAGTCATCATCAGGGGAGGTAGTAATGGTGAACTTCAGTCATCATCAGGGGAGGTAGTAATGGTGAACTTCAGTCATCATCAGGGGAGGTCGTAATGGTGAACTTCAGTCATCATCAGGGGAGGTAGTAATGGTGAACTTCAGTCATCATCAGGGGAGGTAGTAATGGTGAACTTCAGTCATCATCAGGGGAGGTAGTAATGGTGAACTTCAGTCATCATCAGGGGAGGTAGTAATGGTGAATTTCAGTCATCATCAGGGGAGGTCGTAATGGTGAACTTCAGTCATCATCAGGGGAGGTAGTAATGGTGAACTTCAGTCATCATCAGGGGAGGTAGTAATGGTGAACTTCGGTCATCATCAGGGGAGGTAGTAATGGTGAACTCCAGTCATCATCAGGGGAGGTCGTAATGGTGAACTTCAGTCATCATCAGGGGAGGTAGTAATGGTGAACTCCAGTCATCATCAGGGGAGGTAGTAATGGGGAACTTCAGTCATCATCAGGGGAGGTAGTAATGGTGAACTTCAGTCATCATCAGGGGAGGTAGTAATGGTGAACTCCAGTCATCATCAGGGGAGGTAGTAATGGGGAACTTCAGTCATCATCAGGGGAGGTAGTAATGGTGAACTTCAGTCATCATCAGGGGAGGTAGTAATGGTGAACTTCAGTCATCATCAGGGGAGATAGTAATGGTGAACTTCAGTCATCATCAGGGGAGGTCGTAATGGTGAACTTCAGTCATCATCAGGGGAGGTAGTAATGGTGAACTTCAGTCATCATCAGGGGAGGTAGTAATGGTGAACTTCAGTCATCATCAGGGGAGGTAGTAATGGTGAACTCCAGTCATCATCAGGGGAGGTAGTAATGGGGAACTTCAGTCATCATCAGGGGAGGTAGTAATGGTGAACTCCAGTCATCATCAGGGGAGGTAGTAATGGGGAACTTCAGTCATCATCAGGGGAGGTAGTAATGGTGAACTTCAGTCATCATCAGGGGAGGTAGTAATGGTGAACTCCAGTCATCATCAGGGGAGGTAGTAATGGGGAACTTCAGTCATCATCAGGGGAGGTAGTAATGGTGAACTTCAGTCATCATCAGGGGAGGTAGTAATGGTGAACTCCAGTCATCATCAGGGGAAGTAGTAATGGTGAACTTCAGTCATCATCAGGGGAGGTAGTAATGGTGAACTCCAGTCATCATCAGGGGAGGTAGTAATGGTGAACTCCAGTCATCATCAGGGGAGGTAGTAATGGTGAACTTCAGTCATCATCAGGGGAGGTAGTAATGGTGAACTCCAGTCATCATCAGGGGAGGTAGTAATGGTGAACTTCAGTCATCATCAGGTGAGGTAGTAATGGTGAACTTCAGTCATCATCAGGGGAGGTAGTAATGGTGAACTCCAGTCATCATCAGGGGAGGTAGTAAGATGTATCCACCTAGGACCATAAAGGGTTATTTGGCTTGTGGCCCTGTGTAGAAAACCGTTCATGGTTCCAGGTAGAACATTTTCAACCAACAAAAAACTGTTTTAGAACTTTTTTTGATGGATGAACAAGGTTCCATGTAGAACCCTTGTCCTTGTTGGAGAACCCTTTTAGAACCCTTTTATCTAAGAGTGATATCCAGTGCAGTTCCTATGCTGGCTTTCAGTTTTCTGTGAGGTAAAGTTGCAGTATTTTAGATCTAGATTTCCTGTAACTGATCTGCCATGAGACAATGTGACTTAGAGGTTTCACCTATTACATTAACACTGCTGATCCATGCAGGATAAACAGAAAGGCTAACCAGATTACAAGCACATTCCCTTCTCAAATACCCAGTCTACATTGCCAGGATCCTAGGCCCCCATTGGACTAAAACTAGAGGATCAATCGCTGCCCGAAAATCATTTGTTTAATTTGATTTGTGTGGATTTTCTCTCCTTAAGCACGGAAACAGTGGAAATAAAAATACAAGTGTAAAAAGTGTGGTTAGAGTCTGAAACATTGGTTCAATATGTACATTATTCTGCAACCCGACACCACAGGAAATAGATATTGATCACGATGACCATTTAGTCACTGTGGAAGCTAGTGGAGTGAGTGGGGGCCGGGCTGGACTCAGACAGTGTTAGGGCTAAAGAACAAGAACAAAAACAAGAAGCGCAAGAATAAAAAGAAGTAGAAGAACAAGAAGAAGTAGAAGAAGAAGTAGAAGAACAAGAAGAAGTAGAAGAACAAGAAGAAGTAGATGAAGAAGTAGATGAAGAAGTAGAAGAACAAGAAGAAGTAGAAGAACAAGAAGAAGTAGATGAAGAAGTAGAAGAACAAGAAGAAGTAGAAGAACAAGAAGAAGTAGAAGAACAAGAAGAAGAAGTAGAACAAGAAGTAGAAGAACAAGAATTAGAAGAAGTAGAAGAAGAAGAAGAAGAAGAAGAAGTAGATGAAGAAGTAGAAGAACAAGAATAAGTAGAAGAACAAGAAGAAGTAGAAGAACAAGAAGAAGAAGTAGAACAAGAAGTAGAAGAACAAGAATTAGAAGAAGTAGAAGAAGAAGAAGAAGAAGTAGAAGTAGAAGAACAAGAAGTAGAAGAAGACGTAGAAGAACAAGAAGAAGTAGAAGAAGAAGTAGAAAAACAAGTAGAAGAAGAAGTAGAAGAAGAACAAGAAGAAGTAGAAGAAGAAGTAGTAGAAGAAGAAGTAGAACAAGAAGTAGAAGAACAAGAAGAAGTAGAAGAAGAAGTAGAAGAACAAGAACGAGAAGAAGTAGAAGAAGTGTTACATGTGATGTATGTGTGATCCAGAAGATCTGGTAGAAATGCACTTCAACCACTGCTGTGAAGTCTGGTTGTGCTGTTACTCACTTAGAGCTATTTGTGTCCTCCCTCTCTCTTTCTTTGGCGTTTGCATTATTCAGTCCCAGAAACTCTCTTTCTGAGGCTAGGGTCACAGCTTGGCTCTCTGCTAGCTTCCGTTAGCATCAGTGTTTTATCAGGCTGGCTGTACTGTTACTGCCATGTTGAAAAATGAATCAGTAACCAGTCATGCATGTGAGATGGAGTCAGAACAGTCTACATTCTAATGGGTCATGTGGGTGTGTTGGGCTCACCTCTCCTCCTCTTGGCTGATGTCATACGTCTGCCTGAAGTGGATAAATCTCAACATATTCCTTCCTGCTCCATATCCACAGGAGGACTTTCTTAGTGGGATTTTCCTGTAACACATTATTTTACACACAAATACAGTCTATTTACTATGTTGAAAAAATGAATGCCTGTCTGATTTAGACAGATTGCACTACTAACCTTGTGGTGAACCAAACTGTACCCCTAAAACAAGACAAAGGCTATGGTGTCGAATCGTTCTGGTTCTTAGTCCCCAACACTGATGCCACCAGTCAGTGAATGATTTATATGGAAATGTAGAGTTTTTATCAGCCTCCTCATCTGAGGAATTCCATCACCGTTGATTGGTTGACCAGACTAGCAGGACGTACAGTCCAGGATATTCAGTGTAGTGAAGGGTAAATGCTGTTTCACTCCCCTTTTTTATTTTGTAAGAAAAGGCATTGAAAGTATCACTACATCAATGAGGATGTAAGACAGTGAATCTAAGAAGATTCAACAGATCTATTGTTTTTTATTCAGTCTGCTATTTTGGGTTGTGAGTCAGTCTGAAATATGTCAGTCTGAAATATGAAATCCTCCCTTCAACAAACAACACTGGAGCCAAGCAGCGCTGAACACCCAACTTATGGCTGGAGTGGGTGGTTAGGCTAACAATAGCCCAACAGCCTTGAGAAGAATCAAGGCTGCAATTTAGCCTAATGAGGAAAATGAGAGAGAGATCGTTCCTTAATCACCGTGGCTGTTGTGTTTCTGTTCGTCTTTAACAAGTAGTCTAAACAGCAGGATAATTCTCTGATCCACCCAGCAAGTCATCTGGACCACTCCAAGACCAACGCCCAGGCCTCCTTTTGATCTGGCTTGAGATAGCAGCACTCCCCATACGCCATTAAAACGCCATTCATCTCAATATGTTAGGCAGGTCTTCATACAGCAGCCCACGTGCTGCTGATCTTTATTTAACCCTGCAGATGCTCCTCATACCCCACAATGCTGCTAATATTACACTACCGAGGAGGAAGCTAAAGTATCAAACCCTTACTGTTATTGGTGTTGTTTGAGATGTTTGATTTGATTGGTGATCTCCTATTCTGCTACTGTCCATCAGCAATCCTCTAATCCTACAAGGCCTGTGTGTAAAATAATGATTCCTAAACTGACTATATATGCAAGATATATGACACGCTCAGAAGCAAAGGGGGGCTTTATATGAGTATGTCCAAAATAAGCCCTCAGACAAGTCAAACTGAGAGGAGAGAGGAGAGGGGAGGAGAGGAGAGGAGAGGAGAGGAGAGGAGAGGAGAGGAGAGGAGAGGAGAGGAGAGGAGAGGAGAGGAGAGGAGAGGAGAGGAGAGGAGAGGAGAGGAGAGGAGAGGAGAGGAGAGGAGAGGAGAGGAGAGGAGAGGAGAGGAGAGAGCAGGCATGGAGGGAGCCTGGAGTGTGCTGGGCCGGGCCCCAGTGGAGCCATCGATCCAGGCAGGCCTTACATCAGAGACAGGAAATCTGAGCCATGGCTGCCTGCATGTTTCATCATCCCCACATCCCTCTTTTCCATCTCTTTCTCCCTCTCTCTCTCTCTCTCTCTCCCTCTTTCTCTCTCTCCCTCTTTCTCTCTCTCTATCCCTCTCTCTCTCTCTCTCTCTCTCTCTCTCTCTCTCTCTCTCTCTATCCCTCTCTCTCTCTCTCTCTCTCTCTCTCTCTCTCTATCTATGCCTCTCTCTCTATCCCTCTCTCTCTGTATATATATATTTCTCTCTATCTATCCCTCTCTCTCTCATTCTCTCTCTCTCGTTCTCTCTCACTCTCTCTCTCCCCATCTCTCTCTCTCACCATCTCTCTCCCCTCTGTAATGGCAGCTGGCAGGCCCCACAGCCCCCCATCAAAATCCAAAACATGTACCCCCTCCAGGCAAGCAGCTACCAGGCCGGGGTAGTGGGGAACCAGGGTTTGCTGTCATCCTAACGGAGCTGCTGTCAATTTATCATCCAGCCCAGGTCTCAGTGTGTACAGCTCTAAGTGCACACAGCCATCCATTCACAGACTCTCATTCTTTATGTGTAAGTCTCTGTGTGACAGTGAGAGTGACTGCCTGGCTGGCTGCTCAGGCTATTGTTTTGAAGGGGGCCGTGTATATGTGTAGCAAGGTCAGAGCAGTAAGGCTGGAGGGTAAAGGGGTTAGATTGAATTTGTTTAGGCTTCAGGTGAGGCCCCAGTGGGACCCAACACCCCTGCTCCCCCTCCACTAACTTCTCCCCTCTTCCCCTCCACTCCTCCATCGCTCAGCAGACTGAGTGCTCTGCTCTATGGGGTCTAGACAGCTCTCCAGCACTGAGGACATTTCAGGTCTGCTGAGCACAAACTTGAACGTTGTGAAAATTCTGTGCAACTTCCAGCGGCGTTTACATTGAACACTGAGGCTGTACCGCCTTAAGGTGCAGTTTTACCAGTGGCCAAACAGGCTAATGTTGCTATTTGACGTTGACGCACCTTTGGCAGCGATTACAGCATCGAGTTCTTCTTGGGTTTGACGCTAAAAGCTTGGCACACCTGTGTTTGGGGTGTTTCTCCCATTCTTCTCTGCATATTCAACCAAGATGGCATAGCAGTTCAGACATCTTTTGTCCTCGTCTTGTCGTGTCCTATATATATATATATATATATATATTTACAACTTTTTTCACATACATTTTATTTTTCATCAACTCATCTTCAAAACACTCTCCTGCAACCCGCCTCACCAATTTATATTTATAAAAAAGTATTATTTACCTCAAATCTGTAATCCTCCAGAAGCTAGCCAGAAACTCCAAGAAGCTAGCCTGAAACTAGCCAGAAGCGAGCCAGGAGCTAGCCAGAAGCTAGCCCAGAAGCTAATCCAGAAGCTAATCAGAAGCTAGTTCAGAAGCTAGTTAGCTTCTTTACTGGCAAATCGTTAGTATTCAGCTAACCACGGTTTGTGGTCATCAGCTATCCTTTAGCTCGAAAATCTATCGCCAGTTTTGTACGGCTTAGCGCGGCTCGGAACGGAACATACCGGACCAATTTTTCTCTCCATGTCCCTGGATTTCAACTGCTCTCTGGACATTCATCGTCGGATCTCACAGCTAGCTAGCTGCTATCCGTGTGACTATCGGCTTTCGTCGATTCCGGAGCAAACATCAATTATTCCGGAGCTAGCCAGCTCCGTCAATCACTCCTGAGTTCCATCAATCACTCCTGGGCTGCAGTCACCTATCCTGACCCGTTTTACTGCCTACGCAGAGCCCCACCGGGCCTCTACAACTGGACTGCCGACGTTATCTATCCGAAGGAGATCCGGCTGGCTCCTCCGTCGCGACGTTACCTGAACGCCCATCTGCGGCCTGCTAACCGTTAGCTGTCTTACCGGCTGCTATCTGAATAGACAATCGGACAATTTATTTATTTTTATTATTATTATGTTTTCTTCTTGGGCCTCTATAACTATATCTATTGTTTTTATTTTTGTTGTTGTTGTGTGATTTGGATTAATCCCCTCTACCACACGGAACCCCACTAATCTAGTGACGGAACACAAGAGGTGGCTAACAACAGACCTCCATCCTATGCTAGCTTGCTACCGATGGCCTGGCTAGCTGTCTAAATCGCCGTGACCCCCAACCAACCTCTCCACTCACTGGACCCTTTTGATCACTCGACTAAGCATGCCTCTCCTTAATGTCAATATGTCTTGTCCATTGCTGTTCTGGTTAGTGTTTATTGGCTTATTTCACTGTAGAGCCTCTAGTCCTGCTCACTATACCTTATCCAACCTATTAGTTCCACCACCCACACATGCAATGACATCTCCTGGTTTCAATGATGTTTCTAGAGACAATATCTCTCTCTTCATCACTCAATACCTAGGTTTACCTCCACTGTATTCACATCCTACCATACCTTTGTCTGTACATTATACCTTGATGCTATTTTATCGCCCCCAGAAACCTCCTTTTACTCTCTGTTCCAGACGTTCTAGACGACCAATTCTTATTGCTTTTAGCCGCACCCTTATTCTACTCCTCCTATGTTCCTCTGGCGATGTAGAGGTGAATCCAGGCCCTGCAGTGCCTAGCTCCACTCCTATTCCCCAGGTGCTCTCTTTTGACGACTTCTGTAACCGTAATAGCCTTGGTTTCATGCATGTTAACATTAGAAGCCTCCTCCCTAAGTTTGTTCTATTCACTGCTTTAGCACACTCCACCAACCCAGATGTTCTAGCTGTGTCTGAATCCTGGCTTAGGAAGACCACCAAAAATGCAGAAGTTTTTATTCCAAACTACAACATTTTCAGACAAGATAGAACTGCCAAAGGGGGCGGTGTTGCAATCTACTGCAAAGATAGCCTGCAGAGTTCTGTCCTACTATCCAGGTCTGTACCCAAACAATTTGAACTTCTACTTTTAAAAATCCACCTCTCTAAAAACAAGTCTCTCACCGTTGCCGCCTGCTATAGACCACCCTCTGCCCCCAGCTGTGCTCTGGACACCATATGTGAACTGATTGCCCCCCATCTATCTTCAGAGCTCGTGCTGCTAGGCGACCTAAACTGGAACATGCTTAACACCCCAGCAATCCTACAATCTAAACTTGATGCCCTCAATCTCACACAAATGATCAATTAACCTACCAGGTACCTCCCCAAAGCCTTAAACACGGGCACCCTCATAGATATCATCCTAACCAACTTCCCCTCTAAATACACCTCTGCTGTCTTCAACCAAGATCTCAGCGATCACTGCCTCATTGCCTGCATCCGTAATGGGTCAGCGGTCAAACGACCTCCACTCATCACTGTAAAACGCTCCCTGAAACACTTCAGCGAGCAGGCCTTTCTAATTGACGCCATCCCGTCAGTAGAGGATGCCTGGATATTTTTTTTAAATGCCTTCCTAACCATCTTAAATAAACATGCCCCATTCAAGACATTTAGAACCAGGAACAGATATAGCCCTTGGTTCTCCCCAGACCTGACTGCCCTTAACCAACACAAAAACATCCTATGGCGTTCTGCATTAGCATCGAACAGCCCCCGTGATATGTAGCTGTTCAGGGAAGCTAGAAACCATTATACACAGGCAGTTAGAAAAGCCAAGGCTAGCTTTTTCAAGCAGAAATTTGCTTCCTGCAACACTAACTCAAAAAAGTTCTGGGACACTGTAAAGTCCATGGAGAATAAGAACACCTCCTCCCAGCTGCCCACTGCACTGAAGATAGGAAACACTGTCACCACTGATAAATCCACCATAATTGAGAATTTCAATAAGCATTTTTCTACGGCTGGCCATGCTTTCCACCTGGCTACTCCTACCCCGGTCAACAGCACTGCACCCCCAACAGCAACTCGCCCAAGCCTTCCCCATTTCTCCTTCTCCCAAATCCATTTAGCTGATGTTCTGAAAGAGGTGCAAAATCTGGACCCCTACAAATGAGCCGGGCTAGACAATCTGGACCCTTTCTTTCTAAAATTATCTGCCGAAATTGTTGCCACCCCTATTACTAGCCTGTTCAACCTCTCTTTCGTGTCGTCTGAGATTCCCAAAGATTGGAAAGCAGCTGCGGTCATCCCCCTTTTCAAAGGGGGGGACACTCTTGACCCAAACTGCTACAGACCTAAATCTATCCTACCATGCCTTTCTAAGGTATTCGAAAGCCAAGTCAACAAACAGATTACCGACCATTTCGAATCTCACCATACCTTCTCTGCTATGCAATCTGGTTTCAGAGCTGGTCATGGGTGCACCTCAGCCACGCTCAAGGTCCTAAACGATATCTTAACCGCCATCGATAAGAAACATTACTGTGCAGCCGTATTCATTGATCTGGCCAAGGCTTTCGACTCTGTCAATCACCACATCCTCATCGGCAGACTCGACAGCCTTGGTTTCTCAAATGATTGCCTCGCCTGGTTCACCAACTACTTCTCTGATAGAGTTCAGTGTGTCAAATCGGAGGGTCTGCTGTCCGGACCTCTGGCAGTTTCTATGGGGGTGCCACAGGGTTCAATTCTTGGACCGACTGTCTTCTCTGTATACATCAATGAGGTCGCTCTTGCTGCTGCTGAGTCTCTGATCCACCTCTACGCAGACGACACCATTCTGTATACTTCCGGCCCTTCTTTGGACACTGTGTTAACAACCCTCCAGGCAAGCTTCAATGCCATACAACTCTCCTTCTGTGGCCTCCAATTGCTCTTAAATACAAGTAAAACTAAATGCATGCTCTTCAACCGATCGCTACCCGCCTGTCCAACATCACTACTCTGGACGGCTCTGACTTAGAATACGTGGACAACTACAAATACTTAGGAGTCTGGTTAGACTGTAAACTCTCCTTCCAGACCCATATCAAACATCTCCAATCCAAAGTTAAATCTAGAATTGGCTTCCTATTTCACAACAAAGCATCCTTCACTCATGCTGCCAAACATACCCTTGTAAAACTGACCATCCTACCAATCCTCGACTTTGGCGATGTCATTTACAAAATAGCCTCCAATACCCTACTCAACAAATTGGATGCAGTCTATCACAGTGCAATCCGTTTTGTCACCAAAGCCCCATATACTACCCACCATTGCGACCTGTACGCTCTCGTTGGCTGGCCCTCGCTTCATACTCGTCGCCAAACCCACTGGCTCCATGTCATCTACAAGACCCTGCTAGGTAAAGTCCCCCCTTATCTCAGCTCGCTGGTCACCATAGCATCTCCCACCTGTAGCACACGCTCCAGCAGGTATATCTCTCTAGTCACCCCCAAAACCAATTCTTTCTTTGGCCGCCTCTCCTTCCAGTTCTCTGCTGCCAATGACTGGAACGAACTACAAAAATCTCTGAAACTGGAAACACTTATCTCCCTCACTAGCTTTAAGCACCAACTGTCAGAGCAGCTCACAGATTACTGCACCTGTACATAGCCCACCTATAATTTAGCCCAAACAACTACCTCTTTCCCAACTGTATTTAATTTATTTATTTTTGCTCCTTTGCACCCCATTATTTTTATTTCTACTTTGCACATTCTTCCATTGCAAAACTACCATTCCAGTGTTTTACTTGCTATCTTGTATTTACTTTGCCACCATGGCCTTTTTTGCCTTTACCTCCCTTCTCACCTCATTTGCTCACATTGTATATATACTTGTTTATACTGTATTATTGAATGTATGTTTGTTTTACTCCATGTGTAACTCTGTGTCGTTGTATCTGTCGAACTGCTTTGCTTTATCTTGGCCAGGTCACAATTGTAAATGAGAACTTGTTCTCAACATGCCTACCTGGTTAAATAAAGGTAAAATAAAAATAAAATACATTTGATCATAATATAGGCCTACCAGAGTGGCCTACCATCAAAAACAATGGAGAAAATGCATCCCATAACATTTTAACATGGACATAGCTGTTCTATCGTTCAGCCTACAGTAGCAGACAATGTGTGGTGTTCAATTAGCTACAGGCTTATTCAAGCCTGTCTCAAAATACAACACTGTCTCAAAATACAACACTGGCCCTTTAAGACAAAAAAAAGCTCTTTACCTGACTTGCTTTTCAGAGACTACAAATGATCTATAACTGGACCAATAACTCACTAACTAGCCAAGGATATGAACAAAATGTGCAAACATGTTTTGTTTCGGTATGTTGCATTGAAGATGGCTGATATTGCGTTGATTCATCACAATTGCCACAGCAAAAGGAAAAAAACTCTACAAAGTTGTGTAAAGTTCAATCTTGTGCTTCTCTCAGAGGGCTGATATTTCTTCTGCGCAGTCCTAGGGGAGCTGCGTGGGAGTCTCTGGGCTACGGTGTGCCTGCGCACGGGCACAGTTTAGAGGGAACATTGCTCCAGTTTCCCCTATGGACTGCAGGGCTGTTCTGGGGAGCATCTGCCGAAACGGGGGGTCCTTGCTGCTGTCTTACTGCTGCTGTGGTAGGGGCTGGTGTATGTCTATACTGTCTTACTGCTGCTGTCGTAGGGGCTGGTGTACGTCTATACTGTCTTACTGCTGCTGTCGTAGGGCCTGGTGTATGTCTATACTGTCATACTGCTGCTGTCGTAGGGGCTGGTGTACATCTATAGTGTCGTACTGCTGCTGTCGTAGGGCCTGGTGTATGTCTATACTGTTTTACTGATGCTGTCATAGGGGCTGGTGTACATCCATACTGTTTTACTGCTGGGTGGGGGCTGGTGTACATCCATACTGTTTTACTGCTGGTTGGGGGCTGGTGTACATCCATACTGTTTTACTGCTGGTTGGGGGCTGGTGTACATCTATACTGTTTTACTGCTGGTTGGGGGCTGGTGTACATCTATACTGTTTTACTGCTGGTTAGGGGCTGGTGTACATCCATACTGTTTTACTGCTGGTTGGGGGCTGGTGTACATCTATACTGTTTTACTGCTGGTTGGGGGCTGGTGTACATCCATACTGTTTTACTGCTGGTTGGGGTCTGGTGTACATCTATACTGTTTTACTGCTGGTTGGGTGCTGGTGTACATCCATACTGTTTTACTGCTAGGTGGGGGCTGGTGTACATCTATACTGTTTTACTGCTGGTTGGGGTCTGGTGTACATCTATACTGTTTTACTGCTGGTTGGGGGCTGGTGTACATCCATACTGTTTTACTGCTAGGTGGGGGCTGGTGTACATCTATACTGTTTTACTGCTGGGTGGGGGCTGGTGTACATCTATACTGTTTTACTGCTGGTTGGGGCAGGCCTTGATGGCCTTAAAGCTCTCATATGCTCCATCTACGTATATACTGTGGGACCGTAACAGTAGGCAATTCCTTTTCCAACGTTTTACACTACTTCATATTGTTTGCCGGTTTGTAAGTGTTTTCTCAGCCTCTCTGGTATAAATAGTGTGGCAGACTTATGGTATTTCTTTCCGCTGTTTATTTTGGTTAGTGTAGAAATGCAACGTGTCTGTGTGGAGAGTGCTGTATAGGGCTGGGCATGTGTTGGAGCTGTGGTTCTGATGGATGTCCAGACTGAATGCAATGTTCCAGAGGAGGGACTGTAGACTGACTGGAGACTCCAGCCCTGTACTGGTCTGGGTCTAGTAAACACAGTAAAGAGGAGAAGGAAACTCCAGCCCCGTACTGGTCTGGACCTAGTAAACACAGTAAAGAGGAGAAGGAAACTCCAGCCCCGTACTGGTCTGGACCTAGTAAACACAGTAAAGAGGAGAAGGAAACTCCAGCCCCGTACTGGTCTGGACCTAGTAAACACAGTAAAGAGGAGAAGGAAACTCCAGCCCTGTACTGGTCTGGGCCTAGTAAACACAGTAAAGAGGAGAAGGAAACTGGTCTGGGTCTAGTAAACACAGTAAAGAGGAGAAGGAAACTGGTCTGGGCCTAGTAAACACAGTAAAGAGGAGAAGGAGACTCCAGCCCCGCCCCTGTAGTAAACACAGTGCAGAGGAGAAGGAGACTCCAGCCCTGACCCTGTAGTAAACACAGTGCAGAGGAGAAGGAGGAGACTCCAGCCCTGGCCCTGTAGTAAACACAGTGCAGAGGAGAAGGATACTCCAGCCCTGGCCCTGTAGTAAACACAGTGCAGAGGAGAAGGAGACTCCAGCCCTGACCCTGTAGTAAAAACAGTACAGAGGAGAAGGAAACTCCAGCCCCGTACTGGTCTGGACCTAGTAAACACAGTAAAGAGGAGAAGGAAACTCCAGCCCCGTACTGGTCTGGACCTAGTAAACACAGTAAAGAGGAGAAGGAAACTCCAGCCCCGTACTGGTCTGGACCTAGTAAACACAGTAAAGAGGAGAAGGAAACTCCAGCCCCGTACTGGTCTGGGCCTAGTAAACACAGTAAAGAGGAGAAGGAAACTCCAGCCCTGTACTGGTCTGGGCCTAGTAAACACAGTAAAGAGGAGAAGGAAACTGGTCTGGGTCTAGTAAACACAGTAAAGAGGAGAAGGAAACTCCAGCCCTGTACTAGTCTGGACCTAGTAAACACAGTAAAGAGGAGAAGGAAACTCCAGCCCCGTACTGGTCTGGACCTAGTAAACACAGTAAAGAGGAGAAGGAAACTCCAGCCCCGTACTGGTCTGGGCCTAGTAAACACAGTAAAGAGGAGAAGGAAACTCCAGCCCTGTACTGGTCTGGGCCTAGTAAACACAGTAAAGAGGAGAAGGAAACTGGTCTGGGTCTAGTAAACACAGTAAAGAGGAGAAGGAAACTCCAGCCCTGTACTGGTCTGGACCTAGTAAACACAGTAAAGAGGAGAAGGTAACTCCAGCCCCGTATTGGTCTGGACCTAGTAAACACAGTAAAGAGGAGAAGGAAACTCCAGCCCTGTACTGGTCTGGGCCTAGTAAACACAGTAAAGAGGAGAAGGAAACTCCAGCCCCGTACTGGTCTGGACCTAGTAAACACAGTAAAGAGGAGAAGGAAACTCCAGCCCCGTACTGGTCTGGGCCTAGTAAACACAGTAAAGAGGAGAAGGAAACTGGTCTGGGCCTAGTAAACACAGTAAAGAGGAGAAGGAAACTCCAGCCCCGACCCTGTAGTAAACACAGTGCAGAGGAGAAGGAGGAGACTCCAGCCCTGGCCCTGTAGTAAACACAGTGCAGAGGAGAAGGATACTCCAGCCCTGACCCTGTAGTAAACACAGTGCAGAGGAGAAGGAGACTCCAGCCCTGGCCCTGTAGTAAACACAGTGCAGAGGAGAAGGAGACTCCAGCCCTGACCCTGTATTAAACACAGTGCAGAGGAGAAGGAGGAGACTCCAGCCCTGGCCCTGTAGTAAACACAGTGCAGACGAGAAGGATACTCCAGCCCTGACCCTGTAGTAAACACAGTGCAGAGGAGAAGGATACTCCAGCCCTGACCCTGTAGTAAACACAGTGCAGAGGAGAAGGAGACTTCAGCCCTGGCCCTGTAGTAAACACAGTACAGAGGAGAAGGAGACTCCAGCCCGGACCCTGTAGTAAAAACAGTATAGAGGAGAAGGAGGAGACTCCAGCCCTGGCCCTGTAGTAAACACAGTACAGAGGAGAAGGAGACTCCAGCCCTGGCCCTGTAGTAAACACAGTACAGAGGAGAAGGAGACTCCAGCCCCGACCCTGTAGTAAACACAGTATAGAGGAGAAGGAGACTCCAGCCCCGACCCTGTAGTAAACACAGTATAGAGGAGAAGGAGACTCCAGCCCCGACCCTGTAGTAAACACAGTATAGAGGAGAAGGAGACTCCAGCCCCGACCCTGTAGTAAACACAGTATAGAGGAGAAGGAGACTCCAGCCCTGGCCCTGTAGTAAACACAGTATAGAGGAGAAGGAGACTCCAGCCCTGACCCTGTTGTAAACACAGTGCAGAGAAGGAGAAGACTCCAGCCCCGACCCTGTAGTAAACACAGTATAGAGGAGAAGGAGACTCCAGCCCTGGCCCTGTTGTAAACACAGTGCAGAGAAGGAGAAGACTCCAGCCCCGACCCTGTAGTAAACACAGTATAGAGGAGTGAATAAGGAGGAGGGGGAGTGAGGGTATGTTACTGTATCAATGGGATAAACTTCAGATGTAGTTTATTAAATGGCAGCTTCATTTATGGTAGGGTATTATTTATTATATTTTGTTCAGTTCTGTGCACTTCTTGCTGAATTTGGAGTAAAGTTGCTTGGTCAACTGTCTGGTCTATCCTCACTCACGAGTCACGAGCATTCCCATCTCTCCTCAAACATGGCCCTTCTAACCCACTTTCACCACTCTTCTCGTGGCACGCCATGGAAGGCAGTTTTTGTAATGTATTTATTGACACAGCTAATATTGCAGCGTATCACAGGCCTCACTCTTCTCCCCAGTTACTGGGGCTCCACTACCTGACACTCCATGTCTCCTCAGCCTCTGTACCCTCCAACCAGTCTCTGTGAATGAGCTCTGTGTTCCCCAGCCCAGTCAATTAGAAGCTAGTCGACAGCTCCAGGCCGGGGAGTTCCCTCATGCTTTCACGCCTATAATAGGAACTCTCCTCTTGCATCTCTCTCTCTCTCTCTCTTGCTCTCTCTCTCTCTCCTGCTGCTGAGGCCTGTGTAGGGCCAGTAGGGCCTCTCCTCTCCTGCTGCTGAGGCCTGTGTAGGGCCAGAGGGGCCTCTCCTCTCCTGCTGCTGAGGCCTGTGTAGGGCCAGAGGGGCCTCTCCTCTCCTGCTGCTGAGGCCTGTGTAGGGCCAGAGGGGCCTCTTCTCTCCTGCTGCTGAGGCCTGTAGGGCCAGTGAAACATACTCCTCACCTTTACAGTGTGAGGCCTGTAGACACTCTGTTATCCCTTTGTTCCACCTTTGACAGGTCGTCATTTTAAATAAGAATCTCTTGATTGACTTACCTGTATAAATAAATGGTAGATAAAATAAATTGGCAGCTCTCCTACAGTGCTGGCTGGCTCTGCCATGGACCTGTCAACAGATGGTAGGGAAACCATCACAAGAGGGGTGAAACCTCTCTCTCTCTCTCTCTCTCTCTCTCTCTCTCTACCCCCAAGCCACGTTGCTCAATACATTGGACACGGCAAACCCCCTCTGGTTGTTGGGTTCTGAACAGCTGTAACACATGTCAGAGGAGTGGGCTGCCTGCACCACAATATAACTATTTCTCCTGTTAGAAAGCCATGGATATGGAACTCACCGCTCCATACACTTGGATTCAGGACGTGTTTGACATGACAGGAGACTGTATGAATTATTTGCTCTGTAACCAGCCAAAGGCCTGACAACCTAGTTTTGGAGAGTTTAAATATTTATATGAAGTGAGCCAGGCAGGCAGCACAGAAGGGTGCTGTTGACATCATGTGAGTGTATCTGTTTAGAGGTATCAGACCAGACCACAAACCCAGAGTTCATTACCCAGCCTGCCCCACTCTCCCTTGCTATCAGCTCTGGGGTGTCTGCTACGGTTATGTCACATGTCAGGAAGACTTAGATCACACCAGGAAGGAAAGTCTGTATGTACAAATGGAAAGAGATAGGCCATCTCTTCCTGGCCTGGCCTGTGGTATCTCAGATCGTCTGTCTGGGAGGATGTATTCCATTTGTCAGACTAATATCATCATCGGCGAATAGCATTACTGGTGTTAGAGTTTCAGGAGGTAGTAGAGCGTAACCCACAGCCAGAGGTAGAACATCTGAGAGTGGCTTGGCTATCACCACAAACTCTCTTCATACAAAACAGAGACACAAAGATCCATAAGCCATTCAGAGGTGGTCCTCACCACATATTTATGAGGACATTCATGTTTAATCTGTGTTGATGAAGATAGTTACACCTCCAGTGGCCCTCTGCAGCAGACAGGTGTAGAGAAGCCTGTCTGTAGACTAACTCTGTGTGTCTGTCTGGTGGGCCAGGTCAGGTCTCCTAAAGCTGTGATGGAATGTCAGCAGAGTTGCTCTGTCCATCTGAGGCCTCTCTCACACTTGCACGCCCGCCCGCCCGCACGCACGCACGCACGCACACACACACACACACACACACACACACACACACACACACACACACACACACACACACACACACACACACACACACACACACACACACACACACACACACACACACACACATCCACCCTCCTGTAACGCCTCTCCTCTCCCCATCCAGGTCAGTGTCGGGAGCTGCAGAGAAGAAACATCCAGCTTTCTAATGTGTTCCAGTCATTTAGTGGAGCAGATACCCTCTCTGAGACCTACCCTGAATCTGTTGTTCATCTCTCCATCTCTCTATCTCCCCCTGGCGTTGTTGACGTATCACTCTCCTCATGGTATGTGTGTGTGCATGTGCATTTTTGCCCACACATGTGTAGATGTGCATGCGTGTGTATGTGTGTGTCTGTCCATAGATTTGTGTGGTGCGTGTGTTAAGTGGATAAGTGCATCAGAATACGTCTAAAGGGATTCAGTCAGCATACTCAATAGTACTGGGTAATGTTTTAACACAGAGTATGTTTTCTGTCATTAGGGTTATGTTTTAATACAGAGTATGTTTACTGTCATTAGGGTAATGTTTTAATTCAGAGTATGTTTACTGTCATTAGGGTAATGTTTTAATTCAGAGTATGTTTACTGTCATTAGGGTAATGTTTTAATTCAGAGTATGTTTTCTGTCATTAGGGTAATGTTTTAAAACAGAGTATGTTTTCTGTCATTAGGGTTATGTTTTAATTCAGAGTATGTTTTCTGTCATTAGGGTTATGTTTTAATTCAGAGTATGTTTTCTGTCATTAGGGTAATGTTTTTTATTGAGCTGAGTAATCATATTCAGTGCATTCGGGAAAGTATTCAGACCTCTTCCCTTTTTCCACATTTTGTTACGTTACAGCCTTATTCTAAAATGAATTCAATACAAAAAACCCTAATCAATCTGCACACAATACCCCATAATGCCAAAAAAGGCACACGACAGCCCGTTTGGAGCTTTCAAAAAGGCACCTAAGATTCAACAAGATTCTCTGGTCTTATGAACCCAAGATTGGACTATTTGTCCTGAATTCCAATCATCACGTCTGTGATAAACCTGGCACCATCCCTACGGTAAAGCATGGGGGTGGCAGCATCATGCCGTGGGGATGTTTTTCAGCTGCAGGGACTGGGAGACTAGTCAGGATTGAGGGAAAGATGAACAGAGGAAAGTACAGAGAGATCATTGATGAAAACCTGCTCCAGAGCGCTCAGGACGTCAGACTGGGGTGAAGGTTCACCTTCCAACAGGACTATGACCCTAAGAACACAGCCAAGACATCTCAGGAGTGGCTTCGGGACAAGTCTCTGGATGTCCTTGAGTGGCCCAGCCAGAGCCCGGACTTGAACCCAATCGAACATCTCTGGAGAGACCTGGAAATAGCTGTGCAGCCATGCTCCCCTTCCAACCTGACAGAGCTTGAGAGGATCTGCAGAGAATAATGGGAGAAACTCCCCAAATACAGGCGTGTCAAGCTTGTAGCGTCATTGCCAAGAAGACTTGGGGCTGTAATCGCTGCCAAAGGTGCTTCAACAAAGTCCTGAGTAAAGGGTCTGATATTTCAGTTTTTTTAAATACATTTGCAAAGATTTCTAAAAACCTGTTTATGCTTTGTCATTGCATTGTGTGTAGATTGATGATTGATGAGGTCAATTTTTTAAATCAGTTTTAGAATAAGGCTGTAACGTAACAAAATGTGGAAAAAGTCAAAGGGTCTGATTACTTTCCAAATGCACTGTATATATTAAAGTGATTAATGATCTAAGTATGGCAGTTGTATTTGTAACAATTATTGGAATCAATGGGTTTCATAATGGTAATACAGTAGGCTCAGTCAGTCAAGCACTCTGTCACAGTCATGTACACTCCACTATATACACTCCACTATATACAGTACAGTATGTGTTTACCCCCGTTTCCTCTGCAGTATCTCATACTGGGTATTATACAAATGACATGTTTTTGATGTATTTATTTACAACCCATGAACACTGTTCTCCTTTTATTTAACTCAGTGAATCTACCTTAGCCCTTCCCTTATCTATTTGACAGCAGGCAGAAATAACTGTGACCTCTTGGCCACTGGTCCAACGTTCCCAACCTCCAGGCCCCCCCACCGCCACTCAACCATCCAACCCCCCCCCCCCCCCCCCCGAAAACCTCTCCCTTCATTCCCCAAACCCATCCCATCACCACCTCCTCTGAGCCACCATCCCAGTCCAGCCCAATCGAAAAGCTACCAATAAAAATTGAAAAATTGAAAAAAAGACAAGAACAAAGGAAAACAACAACAATAACAATGTAAAACCAAATACCACATGTTTGTGTGTGTGTGAGTTTGTGTGTGTGTGTGAGTTTGAATCGGAGTGTGTGTCTCAGGCAAACAGACATTGGATGTAACAAGCTTCCTTTTTAGTGTCCTTTTAGTTGTTGGTATTTATTTGTTGACCGTCATTTTACCCCTCACTCAGCTGCTTCACTCCCACTCATCTCCCATTCCACACTCCAACACTCGGTTTCCCTCATCCCATCCCACCTATCTCTGCTGGCCACCCTCTTCGGATGTTTACGCTAGGCTGTGATGTTTAACATTTTTGAATTAATCTAATTGCGAGTATTTTTCTTAAGAGTATTAATAAATTTGCGATTGACTGATCAGGTCTTTCCAAATCTCCCAACAATGCTATTTCTAGGGTCAATTTTAGATTCACTGTATGCTTTTTCAGCCATTCCTGAACCTGAGACCAGAACCATAGTGGATAAGACATGTAAATGAGTATGTAACTATGTTAATTACGTAAACATGACCTGAAAGTGTGGTAATTTTTATAATCCTAATAAATGCCATTTGATTTACGGTAATTTGTGTTTATTCTTCTCGAGGAAGAGGAGACCGCCAGGCTACAAATCAGCACATTTATCTGAGACGGGACAGAGAGGACAGGGTTAGACAATGATCATCATCACACATACTGGGGATTACACGGATGGGTAAGGCAGAGAGAGAGACGCAGGACAGAGAGAGATGAGAAATAGAAGGGGTGCAGAAGGGTGTAGAGAGAATAGGAAAGAAGAGAAAGGGAAAACAGAGCGGGAGAGAGAAAGGGAGAGGACCCAACAGGGGGAGATAAACAGTGATGGAGAATCAAATCTGGTTAAAAATGTCAGATGCCCTTGGCCTGTAGCAGGCTAGCAGCAGCTGACACCAGTGATCATCATTAGGTCAGAGAGACACACACAGAGAGAGAGGGAGAGAGAGAGGCAGCACAGCAGCACTCTGTTTAATAACATTAGCCATGGACCACGATGGCCAAATAGCGTAGAGCAGACAGCTTTGTTCCAAGGTGTCAGAGAACAACACACCCTACACTTTTTCACTGTCGACCACCATCTCATCTTCATATCTGTTTGTTATCTTGTTCACCCAGTTTATCGTTGTTTGTAACCTTTCGCCTGTGATGCATGATATACAAGAGACATATTATTGTGCTGATGTTATGACAGTTGAGTTGACTTACTTAACATGTTGGCACACAGATCTCACATTGGAATTGAGACTTGAGGCAGACCGTCTCCATTCCAGAGCAGTGACACTGGAGAGCACCTATAGAGAACCGCTATCACCAACTTAGTGGTCGCAACTTTGAAGAGTTTTTCACCACACACGCACAAAGATATTTATGTGATATACTGTATATGTAAAAATATCAAATGAAAGATGAGCTCATCACACTCTGAATGGTTCTGGTTCACTCACGCAAGTTGCCATCACTTACTGTCCTAGCAACAGGAAATGACGTCAAAGCAAGCCACAACAATGCACACCGGTCGGCCGGTTCACCTATTACTCAGATAGATTCAGATCATCTGAGGCGTCATTGGATTTTATGACTCCTTCAGAGGTCTTCCTCCCTACAATGTTTCACTGTTAGAATAACAATATCTCTGTCAAACATAAACACAAAGGTACTGCCACTGTGTTAATGACTGTAGCTCTCTGACTCAGTCCTGAGGTTGACCTCTCTCTCTCTCTCTCTCTCTCTTTATTTCTCCCATGCTTGCTTCTTATTATTTATTCATTATTTTACCAGGTAAGTTGACTGAGAACACGTTCTCATTTGCAGCAACGACCTGGGGAATAGTTACAGGGGAGAGGGGGATGAATGAGCCAATTGTAAACTGGAGATTATTAGGTGACGGTGATGGTTTGATGGCCAGATTGGGAATTTAGCCAGGACACCGGGGTTAACACCCCTACTCTTACGATAAGTGCCATGGGATCTTTAATGACCGCAGAGAGTCAGGACACCTGTTTAACGTCCCATCCGAAAGACGGCACCCTACACAGGGCAGTGTCCCCAATCACTGGCCTGGGGAATTGGGATATTTTTAAGACCAGAGGAAAGAGTGCCTCCCACTGGCCCTCCAACACCACTTCTAGCAGAATCTGGTCTCCCATCCATGGACTGACCAGGACCAACCCTGCTTAGCTTCAAAAGCAAGCCAGCAGTGGTATGCAGGGTGGTATGCTGCTGGCTCAGGGATCAGAGGGAGCACACAGAGTTTGTGACCATGTTGCCTTGGGAAAACTTATTTATAGAGTTGTTTTATTCATCTGCTCTCAGAGCAGCAGAGCAGGGCTAGGACCCACGGCTGGAGCTAGGGCCGCTGGATTCCTCCCCATATCACACAATTTATTATTATTATTTATTCCGTGTCTGAGCATCTGACTACTATTCACTGACTATGGTCTCTCTTCCTGTCAGTCCTATTGATCATCGGTGTTGACGCTGTAGGCTAATGCCTTAGATAACTGGCATGCCAAATGTATTTGCATGCTCTATCAGTCAAATAATGTAAATTCTATTCTATTCCATTATTTTCTATTCTAACTGACTGACAGTCCATACCAGTCAGTTTATAACCCTTATAACATGTATGTTATCTCTCCTCGTCATCCTGCAATAAGAGATTGTCCCCCAGCCCTGGTTGATAAACATGCAGTGTATGTGACAACAGTTGGTGGTATATGTCTCACCTCTGACCCCCTGACCCCCTGCCCTTTCCTCTCTGGAACACTTTCTCCAGGCTAATCTCTAATGCCTCACAGGCTCCACTCTATTTCATTACTTCCATCTTCTTCTCTCAACCTGGACACATAAACAATATGCACCACTGACCCCCACAACATTGCCCCCCCCCCATCACTACGCCTGCCATGTCCCCCTCAACACCTCCTGCATAGCCTCTCCAATCCAGACCCTCACAACATCCCCCCCATTGTCCTCCTCATTGACCCTCACTGCTACTGTGGCAATGCTGGCCTGACATTTGAAGCTCCTCAATACTATTGTATCCTCAGTTTCTACAGAGCAAGGGGCCAGCATGGTAACAATAGCTGTAGGTCGGAATAGTGTAGCACTATGAGTTATGGTGACTAGGGTTGAAAAAATACGGCAACTTTCCTAAGATTCCCAGGTTTTCCAGAACTCCTGTTTGGAGGATTCTGGATTTCCTGGTTTTCCCCTCCTGATTCCTGGATCTTCCAACAGGGATTTTGGGGAAAACTGGGGAACTTGTGGAAAGTTCTCGGATTGTTGCAACCCTAATGGTGACAATATTTGTGTTGGTCTTTATTGCAACAGTGGAAATGCTGATGTGATATTTGAAGTACCTCCTCAATGCTATTGTGTCCCAATTGATATAGACTCCATAGTGTAGAAGCATGGTGAACAATATCTGCAGGTCAGAGGATTGTAGAGCTCTGTGAGTTATGGTGACATTGAGAGAACTCCAGTCTATTAAGCCAAAGCAGGAGCTGTGATGGAGGCCTTTGCAAAGTGAACTTGAATAAAGATGACGGACTGCAGTGGTTTGGGAACAGGGAAATGTATGTTGCATAGTGCAAGGCCTAGGCTCCGGTAATGGCTACAGTAAAAAGTGACCGGAATATGATATAAAGCAGGGGAATTTATTCTACCAATGTAAAGTAGAAGGGTTATGTATTTGGGGGTATATTACCTTGTGTTGCCCTGGGTTGAGTGATCTTATCTGATGTCAGTGAGGTACCAGGTCATTCTCTTATTCGCTCATTTACAGCATTTTAACATGATTTGCTAAATAGTCATCATTACACAATCGTTAAACACAGGTGTCAAGGAATATGGAGCCTTATATTGTTGAAACTATTTACAGCAAGCAGACATGGGAAGTCTATGGCTGACGTGACATCACTACAAATGGGACATGATTCATTATATTGAGGTCCTGTAGGTATCTTTTAACCACCAGTTTTATTCATCTTGTTTTATCTACGGTAGATGTTGAAATGGCCAACTTCAGTCAGCTCATTCTAGCCATCCCTTCTGGTTGTTCTAGTCGGGCAGCTTAGTCTCCCATTCAGAGGACCCCCACTTTTGTTAGTGTCTTATTGGTCATGCCAAATAGTTATTACCACATCTCCTTCAGCCTATCAGTGGTCTTGATTCCCGGGACTTCAGTTTCAGTTAGTCTATGACCCCAGCACGCTGTGTGGTCAGAAACGTACTTTCCCCATCCTGATGGGCTCCCGAGCGGCACAGCGGTGTAAGGCACTGCATCTCAGTGCTAGAGGCATCACTACAGACCCTGGTTCAATTCCGGGCTGTTTTGCAACCGGCCGTGATTAAGAGTCCCATAGGGTGGCACACAATTGGCCCAGCGTCTTCCGAGTTAAGGTTTGGCCAGGGTAGGCCGTCATTGTAAATAAGAATCTATTCTTAAGTGACTTGCCTAGTTAAATAAAGGTTAAATAAATAAATAAATAAATAAATGAGCACTTCCACAGTTTTCCCTCCTGCTGAACTTTTCCTCCTGTGGGCTGAATCCTTGTATGTCTGATGTTAAATTGTACGTACATCTAAAAGACCACATAGTTAATGTCAGTTCTCACTGGATGTCACGACTTCCTCCGAAGTCGTTGCCCCTCCTTGTTCGGGCGGTGCTCGGCGGTCGACGTCACCGGTCTTCTACCGAAGTCGTTGCCTCTCCTTGTTCGGGCGGTGCTCGGCGGTCGACGTCAACGGTCTTCTACCGAAGTCGTTGCCTCTCCTTGTTCGGCCAGTGCTTGGCAGTCGACGTCACCGGTCTTCTACCGAAGTCGTTGCTTCTCCTTGTTCGGCCGGTGCTCGGCGGTCGACGTCACCGGTCTTCTACCGAAGTCGTTGCCTCTGCTTGTACGGGCGGTGCTCGGCGGTCGACGTCACCGGTCTTTTACCGAAGTCGTTGCCTCTCCTTGTTCGGCCGGTGCTCGGCGGTCGACGTCACCGGTCTTCTACCGAAGTCGAAGCCTCTCCTTGTTCGGGCGGTTTGATTCTCCTGCGCCTGACTTCCCTGCCACCTACACACACGACATGACACTGGACATGATTCTCAGTTATCTTAACCATGAATGGTCAGATATGTGTGTGTGAGTGTGGACAACTTCCATTAAACTCACCTTAACCTGGACATCCGCCTCTCCCTTGTTCTGACGAACATTCTGTAGTGGTTCTGTAGTGGCACCTAAGATTTCTTATTACATTCATGGTTCTTGGATTCTCTACAACCCTACCCCTATTTTAGATAACATCTGTGTTAGTTATATATAATATATGTTATATTTGGCTCATTTCATATCAGAGGGTGTTAGTTAACGAAGCATAGCAAGTTGATATATTCTGGGCACATATTCCCGGTTGATGGTGTAGCTATTGGCTGTTGCTTACTTGATTCTCTCACACAATTTGTTATGTGGTATTTCATTCACAGTCCTGCCAGCAGCCTTCAGAGAACATTCCATAACTCTTAGGGAGTGAGAGATTTTTAATTAAAATGAAGACTGCTGGCTAAAGCATAACATTATAGACGTCACAAATAGATACCGTCCCAAATGCCACCCTATTCCCTATATAGTGCGCTACTTTTGACCAGGCCCAATTTGGCTTTGGTGAAAAGTAGTGCACTATACAGGAAATAGGGTGCCATTTGGGACATAGGGTTACATAGTTTCCCCCTTAAAATGGAGCCCATCAACGCCTGCAGGACTCAGATTGCAGCCGATTCCTGCTTTTTGAAGAACTCGTTCATCACAGCTAGTCCTTCATTTAATGATCAACACCTATAGATTGATGCCGTCCAGAGGCTGTAGGATGTGGAGAAACCAGGGATTTCAATCGCTTCACTCGCGTGTCTAGGTTGTCATCTGTCCTGTTTCTGTATCATACAGTATATTGATATAACTAGGACCCACACATTTGCCATATTGGATTTTTTTATTGGTTACCTTTGAACTGAACCTGTTCTAAATAATTACCACTGACCTCTATATGTGAAGAACACAGGTCGTGTGTGTGTGTGTGTGTGTGTGTGTGTGTGTGTGTGTGTGTGTGTGTGTGTGTGTGTGTGTGTGTGTGTGTGTGTGTGTGTGTGTGTGTGTGTGTGTGTGTGTGTGTTGAGACAATAGTTTGCTTTTAGTCAAGGCCTGGGAGGTGTACCGTTTGTACCTTAGGTCACTGCTTTTGAGTGTACTGGGAGGCTTGATATAGTGTGTGTGGGGGGGATGTTGCCCCCTGGGCCGTTTAGAGGGGTGGGAGTGTCAAGGTGAAGTTCATAAATCCCTCCTGGTAGGGCCAGAGCCTAATTGAAAAGGCTGGAGTTGGAGTGGGACCCCTGAACTGTGTCCCCTGGCCCCTCTCAACTGCCCCCTGGATATTCTGTCACAGCTCTGTGAAGAACAGTGTCAGGATTAAAGAACCGTGTCAGGATTAAAGAACCGTGTCAGGATTAAAGCACTGTGTCACGATTAAAGAACAGTCAGGATTAAAGAATAGTGTCAGGATTAAAGAACAGTGTCAGGATTAAGGCACAGTGTCAGGAATAAAGAACAGTCAGGATTAAAGAACCGTGTCAGGGAAAAATAACAGTCAGGATTAAAGAACAGTGTCAGGGTTAAAGAACAGTCAGGATTAAAGAACACATTCAGGATTAAAGAACGTGTAAGGATTAAAGAACCGTGTCAGGATTAAAGAACCGTGTCAGGGTTAAAGAACAGTGTCAGGATTAAAGCACAGTGTCAGGATTAAAGCACAGTGTCTGGATTAAAGAACAGTGTCAGGGTTAAAGAACAGTCAGGAATAAAGAACAGTCAGGATTAAAGAACCGTGTCAGGGTTAAAGAACAGTGTCAAAGAACCGTGTCAGGATTAAAGAACCGTGTCAGGATTAAAGAACCGTGTCCGGATTAAAGAACAGTCAGGATTAAAGAACAGTGTCAGGTTTAATGAACAGTGTCAGGGTTAAAGAACAGTGTCAGGGTTAAAGAACAGTCCAGATGAAAGAACAGTCAGGATTAAAGAACAGTGTCAGGGTTAAAGAACAGTGTCAGGGTTAAAGAACAGTCAGGTTTAAAGAACAGTGTCAGGGTTAAAGAACAGTCAGGATTAAAGAACAGTGTCAGGGTTAAAGAACAGTCAGGATTAAAGAACAGTGTCAGGGTTAAAGAACAGTGTCAGGGTTAAAGAACAGTCCAGATGAAAGAACAGTCAGGATTAAAGAACAGTCAGGATTAAAGAACCGTGTCCAGGTTAAAGAAAAGTCAGGACTAAAGAACAGTGTCAGGGTTAAAGAACAGTGTCAGGGTTAAAGAACAGTCCGGATTAAAGAACAGTGTCAGGTTTAAAGAACAGTGTCAGGGTTAATGAACAGTCAGGTTTAAAGAACAGTGTCAGGGTTAAAGAACCGTGTCCGGGTTAAAGAACAGTCAGGACTAAAGAACAGTGTCAGGTTTAAAGAACAGTGTCAGGGTTAATGAACAGTCAGGGTTAAAGAACAGTGTAAGGGTTAAAGAACAGTCCAGATGAAAGAACAGTCAGGATTAAAGAACAGTCAGGATTAAAGAACCGTGTCCGGGGTAAAGAACAGTCATGTTTAAAGAACAGTGTCAGGGTTAAAGAACCGTGTCCGGGTTAAAGAACAGTCAGGACTAAAGAACAGTGTCAGGTTTAAAGAACAGTGTCAGGGTTAATGAACAGTCAGGGTTAAAGAACAGTGTCAGGGTTAAAGAACAGTCCAGATGAAAGAACAGTCAGGATTAAAGAACAGTCAGGATTAAAGAACCGTGTCCGGGTTAAAGAACAGTCAGGACTAAAGAACAGTGTCAGGGTTAAAGAACAGTGTCAGGGTTAAAGAACAGTCCGGATTAAAGAACAGTGTCAGGTTTAAAGAACAGTGTCAGGGTTAATGAACAGTCAGGTTCAAAGAACAGTGTCAGGGTTAAACGACAGTCCGGATTAAAGAACCGTGTCAGGATTAAAGAACAGTCAGGATTAAAGAACTGTGTCAGGTTTAAAGAACAGTGTCAGGGTTAAAGAACAGTCAGGATTAAAAAACATTGTCAGGGTTAAAGAAAGGTGTCAGGGTTAAAGAACAGTCTGGATTAAAGAAGAGTGTCAGGATTAAAGAACCATGTCAGGGTTAGAGTCTCTGGATTAAAGAAGAGTGTCTGGATTAAAGTAGATTGTTAAAATTATAGAACAGTGTCAGGGTTAAAGAACAGTGTCAGGGTTAAAGTAGAGTGTCCGGATTAAAGAACAGTGTCAGGGTTAAAGAACAGTCAGGTTTAAAGAACAGTGTCAGGGTTAAAGAACAGTCAGGATTAAAGAACAGTGTCAGGGTTAAAGAACAGTCAGGATTAAAGAACAGTGTCAGGGTTAAAGAACAGTGTCAGGGTTAAAGAACAGTCCAGATGAAAGAACAGTCAGGATTAAAGAACAGTCAGGATTAAAGAACCGTGTCCAGGTTAAAGAAAAGTCAGGACTAAAGAACAGTGTCAGGGTTAAAGAACAGTGTCAGGGTTAAAGAACAGTCCGGATTAAAGAACAGTGTCAGGTTTAAAGAACAGTGTCAGGGTTAATGAACAGTCAGGTTTAAAGAACAGTGTCAGGGTTAAAGAACCGTGTCCGGGTTAAAGAACAGTCAGGACTAAAGAACAGTGTCAGGTTTAAAGAACAGTGTCAGGGTTAATGAACAGTCAGGGTTAAAGAACAGTGTAAGGGTTAAAGAACAGTCCAGATGAAAGAACATTCAGGATTAAAGAACAGTCAGGATTAAAGAACCGTGTCCGGGGTAAAGAACAGTCAGGTTTAAAGAACAGTGTCAGGGTTAAAGAACCGTGTCCGGGTTAAAGAACAGTCAGGACTAAAGAACAGTGTCAGGTTTAAAGAACAGTGTCAGGGTTAATGAACAGTCAGGGTTAAAGAACAGTGTCAGGATTAAAGCACTGTGTCACGATTAAAGAACAGTCAGGATTAAAGAATAGTGTCAGGATTAAAGAACAGTGTCAGGATTAAGGCACAGTGTCAGGAATAAAGAACAGTCAGGATTAAAGAACCGTGTCAGGGAAAAATAACAGTCAGGATTAAAGAACAGTGTCAGGGTTAAAGAACAGTCAGGATTAAAGAACACATTCAGGATTAAAGAACGTGTAAGGATTAAAGAACCGTGTCAGGATTAAAGAACCGTGTCAGGGTTAAAGAACAGTGTCAGGATTAAAGCACAGTGTCAGGATTAAAGCACAGTGTCTGGATTAAAGAACAGTGTCAGGGTTAAAGAACAGTCAGGAATAAAGAACAGTCAGGATTAAAGAACCGTGTCAGGGTTAAAGAACAGTGTCAAAGAACCGTGTCAGGATTAAAGAACCGTGTCAGGATTAAAGAACCGTGTCCGGATTAAAGAACAGTCAGGATTAAAGAACAGTGTCAGGTTTAATGAACAGTGTCAGGGTTAAAGAACAGTGTCAGGGTTAAAGAACAGTCCAGATGAAAGAACAGTCAGGATTAAAGAACAGTGTCAGGGTTAAAGAACAGTGTCAGGGTTAAAGAACAGTCAGGTTTAAAGAACAGTGTCAGGGTTAAAGAACAGTCAGGATTAAAGAACAGTGTCAGGGTTAAAGAACAGTCAGGATTAAAGAACAGTGTCAGGGTTAAAGAACAGTGTCAGGGTTAAAGAACAGTCCAGATGAAAGAACAGTCAGGATTAAAGAACAGTCAGGATTAAAGAACCGTGTCCAGGTTAAAGAAAAGTCAGGACTAAAGAACAGTGTCAGGGTTAAAGAACAGTGTCAGGGTTAAAGAACAGTCCGGATTAAAGAACAGTGTCAGGTTTAAAGAACAGTGTCAGGGTTAATGAACAGTCAGGTTTAAAGAACAGTGTCAGGGTTAAAGAACCGTGTCCGGGTTAAAGAACAGTCAGGACTAAAGAACAGTGTCAGGTTTAAAGAACAGTGTCAGGGTTAATGAACAGTCAGGGTTAAAGAACAGTGTAAGGGTTAAAGAACAGTCCAGATGAAAGAACAGTCAGGATTAAAGAACAGTCAGGATTAAAGAACCGTGTCCGGGGTAAAGAACAGTCAGGTTTAAAGAACAGTGTCAGGGTTAAAGAACCGTGTCCGGGTTAAAGAACAGTCAGGACTAAAGAACAGTGTCAGGTTTAAAGAACAGTGTCAGGGTTAATGAACAGTCAGGGTTAAAGAACAGTGTCAGGGTTAAAGAACAGTCCAGATGAAAGAACAGTCAGGATTAAAGAACAGTCAGGATTAAAGAACCGTGTCCGGGTTAAAGAACAGTCAGGACTAAAGAACAGTGTCAGGGTTAAAGAACAGTGTCAGGGTTAAAGAACAGTCCGGATTAAAGAACAGTGTCAGGTTTAAAGAACAGTGTCAGGGTTAATGAACAGTCAGGTTCAAAGAACAGTGTCAGGGTTAAACGACAGTCCGGATTAAAGAACCGTGTCAGGATTAAAGAACAGTCAGGATTAAAGAACTGTGTCAGGTTTAAAGAACAGTGTCAGGGTTAAAGAACAGTCAGGATTAAAAAACATTGTCAGGGTTAAAGAAAGGTGTCAGGGTTAAAGAACAGTCTGGATTAAAGAAGAGTGTCAGGATTAAAGAACCATGTCAGGGTTAGAGTCTCTGGATTAAAGAAGAGTGTCTGGATTAAAGTAGATTGTTAAAATTATAGAACAGTGTCAGGGTTAAAGAACAGTGTCAGGGTTAAAGTAGAGTGTCCGGATTAAAGAACAGTGTCAGGGTTAAAGAACAGTCAGGTTTAAAGAACAGTGTCAGGGTTAAAGAACAGTCAGGATTAAAGAACAGTGTCAGGGTTAAAGAACAGTCAGGATTAAAGAACAGTGTCAGGGTTAAAGAACAGTGTCAGGGTTAAAGAACAGTCCAGATGAAAGAACAGTCAGGATTAAAGAACAGTCAGGATTAAAGAACCGTGTCCGGGTTAAAGAAAAGTCAGGACTAAAGAACAGTGTCAGGGTTAAAGAACAGTGTCAGGGTTAAAGAACAGTCCGGATTAAAGAACAGTGTCAGGTTTAAAGAACAGTGTCAGGGTTAATGAACAGTCAGGTTTAAAGAACAGTGTCAGGGTTAAAGAACCGTGTCCGGGTTAAAGAACAGTCAGGACTAAAGAACAGTGTCAGGTTTAAAGAACAGTGTCAGGGTTAATGAACAGTCAGGGTTAAAGAACAGTGTCAGGGTTAAAGAACAGTCCAGATGAATGAACAGTCAGGATGAAAGAACAGTCAGGATTAAAGAACCGTGTCCGGGTTAAAGAACAGTCAGGACTAAAGAACAGTGTCAGGGTTAAAGAACAGTGTCAGGGTTAATGAACAGTCAGGTTCAAAGAACAGTGTCAGGGTTAAACGACAGTCCGGATTAAAGAACCGTGTCAGGATTAAAGAACAGTCAGGATTAAAGAACTGTGTCAGGTTTAAAGAACAGTGTCAGGGTTAAAGAACAGTCAGGATTAAAAAACATTGTCAGGGTTAAAGAAAGGTGTCAGGGTTAAAGAACAGTCTGGATTAAAGAAGAGTGTCAGGATTAAAGAACCATGTCAGGGTTAGAGTCTCTGGATTAAAGAAGAGTGTCTGGATTAAAGTAGATTGTTAAAATTATAGAACAGTGTCAGGGTTAAAGAACAGTGTCAGGGTTAAAGTAGAGTGTCCGGATTAAAGAACAGTGTCAGGGTTAAAGAACAGTGTCAGGGTTAAAGTAGAGTGTCCGGATTAAAAAAGAGTGTCAGGGTTAAAGAACAGTGTCAGGGTTAAAGAACAGTGTCAGGATTAAAGAACAGTGTCAGGGTTAAAGAACCGTGTCTGGGTTAAAGAACAGTCAGGACTAAAGAACAGTGTCAGGGTTAAAGAACAGTGTCAGGGTTAAAGAACAGTCCGGATTAAAGAACAGTGTCAGGGTTAAAGAACAGTGTCAGGGTTAATGAACAGTCAGGATTAAAGAACAGTGTCAGGGTTAAAGAACAGTCCGGATTAAAGAACAGTGTCAGGGTTAAAGAACAGTGTCAGGGTTAATGAACAGTCAGGATTAAAGAACAGTGTCAGGGTTAAAGAACAGTCCGGATTACCGAACCGTGTCAGGGTTAAAAAACAGTGTCAGGGTTAAAGAACAGTCAGGACTAAAGAACAGTGTCAGGGTTAAAGAACAGTCCGGATTAAAGAACAGTGTCAGGGTTAAAGAACAGTGTCAGGGTTAATGAACAGTCAGGATTAAAGAACAGTGTCAGGGTTAAAGAACAGTCCGGATTAAAGAACAGTGTCAGGGTTAAAGAACAGTGTCAGGGTTAATGAACAGTCAGGATTAAAGAACAGTGTCAGGGTTAAAGAACAGTCCGGATTACAGAACCGTGTCAGGGTTAAAGAACAGTGTCAGGGTTAAAGAACAGTGTCAGGGTTAATGAACAGTCAGGACTAAAGAACAGTGTCAGGGTTAAAGAACAGTGTCAGGGTTAATGAACAGTCAGGATTAAAGAACCGTGTCAGGGTTAAAGAACAGTCAGGATTAAAGAACAGTCAGGATTAAAGAACCGTATCAGGGTTAAAGAACCGTATCAGGGTTAAAGAACAGTCCGGATTAAAGAACCGTGTCAGGGTTAAAGAACAGTGTCAGGGTTAAAGAACAGTCAGGACTAAAGAACAGTGTCAGGGTTAAAGAACAGTGTCAGGGTTAATGAACAGTCAGGATTAAAGAACAGTGTCAGGGTTAAAGAACAGTCAGGATTAAAGAACAGTCAGGATTAAAGAACCGTATCAGGGTTAAAGAACAGTCAGGATTAAAAAACAGTGTCAGGGTTAAATAACAGTCCGGATTAAAGAAGAGTGTCAGGATTAAAGAACCATGTCAGGGTTAGAGTGTCTGGATTAAAGAAGAGTGTCCGGATTAAAGTAGATTGTTAAAATTATAGAACAGTGTCAGGGTTAAAGAACAGTGTCAGGGTTAAAGTAGGTTGTCCAGATTAAAGAAGAGTGTCAGGATTAAAGAACAGTGTCAGGATTAAAGAACAGTGTCAATGTTAAAGTAGAGTGTCCAGATTAAAGAACAGTGTCAGGGTTAAAGAACAGTGTCAGGGTTAAAGTAGAGTGTCCGGATTAAAAAAGAGTGTCAGGGTTAAAGAACAGTGTCAAGGTTAAAGAACAGTGTCAGGGTTAAAGAACAGTGTCAGGGTTAAAGAACAGTGTCAGGGTTAAAGAACAGTGTCAGGATTAAAGAACAGTGTCAGGGTTAAAGAACAGTCAGGATTAAAGAACCGTGTCTGGGTTAAAGAACAGTCAGGACTAAAGAACAGTGTCAGGGTTAAAGAACAGTGTCAGGGTTAATGAACAGCCAGGATTAAAGAACAGTGTCAGGGTTAAAGAACAGTCAGGATTAAAGAACAGTCAGGATTAAAGAACCGTATCAGGGTTAAAGAACAGTCAGGATTAAAGAACTGTGTCAGGGTTAAAGAACAGTGTCAGGGTTAAAGAACAGTCAGGATTAAAAAACTGTGTCAGGGTTAAAGAACAGTGTCAGGGTTAAAGAACAGTCCGGATTAAAGAACAGTGTCAGGTTTAAAGAACAGTGTCAGGGTTAATGAACAGTCAGGTTTAAAGAACAGTGTCAGGGTTAAACGACAGTCAGGACTAAAGAACAGTGTCAGGGTTAAAGAACAGTGTCAGGGTTAAAGAACAGTCCGGATTAAAGAACAGTGTCAGATTTAAAGAACAGTGTCAGGGTTAATGAACAGTCAGGTTTAAAGAACAGTGTCAGGGTTAAACGACAGTCCGGATTAAAGAACAGTGTCCGGGTTAAAGAACAGTCAGGACTAAAGAACAGTGTCAGGGTTAAAGAACAGTGTCAGGGTTAAAGAACAGTCCGGATTAAAGAACAGTGTCAGGTTTAAAGAACAGTGTCAGGGTTAATGAACAGTCAGGTTTAAAGAACAGTGTCAGGGTTAAACGACAGTCCGGATTAAAGAACCGTGTCAGGATTAAAGAACAGTCAGGATTAAAGAACTGTGTCAGGTTTAAAGAACAGTGTCAGGGTTAAAGAACAGTCAGGATTAAAAAACATTGTCAGGGTTAAAGAAAGGTGTCAGGGTTAAAGAACAGTCTGGATTAAAGAAGAGTGTCAGGATTAAAGAACCATGTCAGGGTTAGAGTCTCTGGATTAAAGAAGAGTGTCTGGATTAAAGTAGATTGTTAAAATTATAGAACAGTGTCAGGGTTAAAGAACAGTGTCAGGGTTAAAGTAGAGTGTCCGGATTAAAGAACAGTGTCAGGGTTAAAGAACAGTGTCAGGGTTAAAGTAGAGTGTCCGGATTAAAAAAGAGTGTCAGGGTTAAAGAACAGTGTCAAGGTTAAAGAACAGTGTCAGGGTTAAAGAACAGTGTCAGGGTTAAAGAACAGTGTCAGGATTAAAGAACAGTGTCAGGGTTAAAGAACAGTGTCAGGGTTAAAGAACCGTGTCTGGGTTAAAGAACAGTCAGGACTAAAGAACAGTGTCAGGGTTAAAGAACAGTGTCAGGGTTAAAGAACAGTCCGGATTAAAGAACAGTGTCAGGGTTAAAGAACAGTGTCAGGGTTAATGAACAGTCAGGGTTAAAGAACAGTGTCAGGGTTAAAGAACAGTCCGGATTAAAGAACAGTGTCAGGGTTAAAGAACAGTGTCAGGGTTAATGAACAGTCAGGATTAAAGAACAGTGTCAGGGTTAAAGAACAGTCCGGATTAAAGAACAGTGTCAGGGTTAAAGAACAGTGTCAGGGTTAATGAACAGTCAGGATTAAAGAACAGTGTCAGGGTTAAAGAACAGTCCGGATTAAAGAACAGTGTCAGGGTTAAAGAACAGTGTCAGGGTTAATGAACAGTCAGGATTAAAGAACAGTGTCAGGGTTAAAGAACAGTCCGGATTACAGAACCGTGTCAGGGTTAAAGAACAGTGTCAGGGTTAAAGAACAGTGTCAGGGTTAATGAACAGTCATGACTAAAGAACAGTGTCAGGGTTAAAGAACAGTGTCAGGGTTAATGAACAGTCAGGATTAAAGAACAGTGTCAGGGTTAAAGAACAGTCAGGATTAAAGAACAGTCAGGATTAAAGAACCGTATCAGGGTTAAAGAACCGTATCAGGGTTAAAGAACAGTCCGGATTAAAGAACCGTGTCAGGGTTAAAGAACAGTGTCAGGGTTAAAGAACAGTCAGGACTAAAGAACAGTGTCAGGGTTAAAGAACAGTGTCAGGGTTAATGAACAGTCAGGATTAAAGAACAGTGTCAGGGTTAAAGAACAGTCAGGATTAAAGAACAGTCAGGATTAAAGAACCGTATCAGGGTTAAAGAACAGTCAGGATTAAAAAACAGTGTCAGGGTTAAATAACAGTCCGGATTAAAGAAGAGTGTCAGGATTAAAGAACCATGTCAGGGTTAGAGTGTCTGGATTAAAGAAGAGTGTCCGGATTAAAGTAGATTGTTAAAATTATAGAACAGTGTCAGGGTTAAAGAACAGTGTCAGGGTTAAAGTAGGTTGTCCAGATTAAAGAAGAGTGTCAGGATTAAAGAACAGTGTCAGGATTAAAGAACAGTGTCAATGTTAAAGTAGAGTGTCCGGATTAAAGAACAGTGTCAGGGTTAAAGAACAGTGTCAGGGTTAAAGTAGAGTGTCCGGATTAAAAAAGAGTGTCAGGGTTAAAGAACAGTGTCAAGGTTAAAGAACAGTGTCAGGGTTAAAGAACAGTGTCAGGGTTAAAGAACAGTGTCAGGATTAAAGAACAGTGTCAGGGTTAAAGAACAGTCAGGATTAAAGAACCGTGTCTGGGTTAAAGAACAGTCAGGACTAAAGAACAGTGTCAGGGTTAAAGAACAGTGTCAGGGTTAATGAACAGCCAGGATTAAAGAACAGTGTCAGGGATAAAGAACAGTCAGGATTAAAGAACAGTCAGGATTAAAGAACCGTATCACGGTTAAAGAACAGTCAGGATTAAAGAACTGTGTCAGGGTTAAAGAACAGTGTCAGGGTTAAAGAACAGTCAGGATTAAAAAACTGTGTCAGGGTTAAAGAACAGTGTCAGGGTTAAAGAACAGTCAGGATTAAAAAACATTGTCAGGGTTAAAGAAAGGTGTCAGGGTTAAAGAACAGTCTGGATTAAAGAAGAGTGTCAGGATTAAAGAACCATGTCAGGGTTAGAGTCTCTGGATTAAAGAAGAGTGTCTGGATTAAAGTAGATTGTTAAAATTATAGAACAGTGTCAGGGTTAAAGAACAGTGTCAGGGTTAAAGTAGAGTGTCCGGATTAAAGAACAGTGTCAGGGTTAAAGAACAGTGTCAGGGTTAAAGTAGAGTGTCCGGATTAAAAAAGAGTGTCAGGGTTAAAGAACAGTGTCAAGGTTAAAGAACAGTGTCAGGGTTAAAGAACAGTGTCAGGGTTAAAGAACAGTGTCAGGATTAAAGAACAGTGTCAGGGTTAAAGAACAGTGTCAGGGTTAAAGAACCGTGTCTGGGTTAAAGAACAGTCAGGACTAAAGAACAGTGTCAGGGTTAAAGAACAGTGTCAGGGTTAAAGAACAGTCCGGATTAAAGAACAGTGTCAGGGTTAAAGAACAGTGTCAGGGTTAATGAACAGTCAGGGTTAAAGAACAGTGTCAGGGTTAAAGAACAGTCCGGATTAAAGAACAGTGTCAGGGTTAAAGAACAGTGTCAGGGTTAATGAACAGTCAGGATTAAAGAACAGTGTCAGGGTTAAAGAACAGTCCGGATTACAGAACCGTGTCAGGGTTAAAGAACAGTGTCAGGGTTAAAGAACAGTCAGGACTAAAGAACAGTGTCAGGGTTAAAGAACAGTCCGGATTAAAGAACAGTGTCAGGGTTAAAGAACAGTGTCAGGGTTAATGAACAGTCAGGATTAAAGAACAGTGTCAGGGTTAAAGAACAGTCCGGATTAAAGAACAGTGTCAGGGTTAAAGAACAGTGTCAGGGTTAATGAACAGTCAGGATTAAAGAACAGTGTCAGGGTTAAAGAACAGTCCGGATTACAGAACCGTGTCAGGGTTAAAGAACAGTGTCAGGGTTAAAGAACAGTGTCAGGGTTAATGAACAGTCATGACTAAAGAACAGTGTCAGGGTTAAAGAACAGTGTCAGGGTTAATGAACAGTCAGGATTAAAGAACAGTGTCAGGGTTAAAGAACAGTCAGGATTAAAGAACAGTCAGGATTAAAGAACCGTATCAGGGTTAAAGAACCGTATCAGGGTTAAAGAACAGTCCGGATTAAAGAACCGTGTCAGGGTTAAAGAACAGTGTCAGGGTTAAAGAACAGTCAGGACTAAAGAACAGTGTCAGGGTTAAAGAACAGTGTCAGGGTTAATGAACAGTCAGGATTAAAGAACAGTGTCAGGGTTAAAGAACAGTCAGGATTAAAGAACAGTCAGGATTAAAGAACCGTATCAGGGTTAAAGAACAGTCAGGATTAAAAAACAGTGTCAGGGTTAAATAACAGTCCGGATTAAAGAAGAGTGTCAGGATTAAAGAACCATGTCAGGGTTAGAGTGTCTGGATTAAAGAAGAGTGTCCGGATTAAAGTAGATTGTTAAAATTATAGAACAGTGTCAGGGTTAAAGAACAGTGTCAGGGTTAAAGTAGGTTGTCCAGATTAAAGAAGAGTGTCAGGATTAAAGAACAGTGTCAGGATTAAAGAACAGTGTCAATGTTAAAGTAGAGTGTCCGGATTAAAGAACAGTGTCAGGGTTAAAGAACAGTGTCAGGGTTAAAGTAGAGTGTCCGGATTAAAAAAGAGTGTCAGGGTTAAAGAACAGTGTCAAGGTTAAAGAACAGTGTCAGGGTTAAAGAACAGTCAGGATTAAAGAACAGTGTCAGGGTTAAAGAACAGTGTCAGGGTTAAAGAACAGTCAGGACTAAAGAACAGTGTCAGGGTTAAAGAACAGTGTCAGGGTTAAAGAACAGTCCGGATTAAAGAACAGTGTCAGGGTTAAAGAACAGTGTCAGGGTTAATGAACAGTCAGGGTTAAAGAACAGTGTCAGGGTTAAAGAACAGTCCGGATTAAAGAACAGTGTCAGGGTTAAAGAACAGTGTCAGGGTTAATGAACAGTCAGGATTAAAGAACAGTGTCAGGGTTAAAGAACAGTCCGGATTAAAGAACAGTGTCAGGGTTAAAGAACAGTGTCAGGGTTAATGAACAGTCAGGATTAAAGAACAGTGTCAGGGTTAAAGAACAGTCCGGATTAAAGAACAGTGTCAGGGTTAAAGAACAGTGTCAGGGTTAATGAACAGTCAGGATTAAAGAACAGTGTCAGGGTTAAAGAACAGTCCGGATTACAGAACCGTGTCAGGGTTAAAGAACAGTGTCAGGGTTAAAGAACAGTGTCAGGGTTAATGAACAGTCATGACTAAAGAACAGTGTCAGGGTTAAAGAACAGTGTCAGGGTTAATGAACAGTCAGGATTAAAGAACAGTGTCAGGGTTAAAGAACAGTCAGGATTAAAGAACAGTCAGGATTAAAGAACCGTATCAGGGTTAAAGAACCGTATCAGGGTTAAAGAACAGTCCGGATTAAAGAACCGTGTCAGGGTTAAAGAACAGTGTCAGGGTTAAAGAACAGTCAGGACTAAAGAACAGTGTCAGGGTTAAAGAACAGTGTCAGGGTTAATGAACAGTCAGGATTAAAGAACAGTGTCAGGGTTAAAGAACAGTCAGGATTAAAGAACAGTCAGGATTAAAGAACCGTATCAGGGTTAAAGAACAGTCAGGATTAAAAAACAGTGTCAGGGTTAAATAACAGTCCGGATTAAAGAAGAGTGTCAGGATTAAAGAACCATGTCAGGGTTAGAGTGTCTGGATTAAAGAAGAGTGTCCGGATTAAAGTAGATTGTTAAAATTATAGAACAGTGTCAGGGTTAAAGAACAGTGTCAGGGTTAAAGTAGGTTGTCCAGATTAAAGAAGAGTGTCAGGATTAAAGAACAGTGTCAGGATTAAAGAACAGTGTCAATGTTAAAGTAGAGTGTCCGGATTAAAGAACAGTGTCAGGGTTAAAGAACAGTGTCAGGGTTAAAGTAGAGTGTCCGGATTAAAAAAGAGTGTCAGGGTTAAAGAACAGTGTCAAGGTTAAAGAACAGTGTCAGGGTTAAAGAACAGTGTCAGGGTTAAAGAACAGTGTCAGGATTAAAGAACAGTGTCAGGGTTAAAGAACAGTCAGGATTAAAGAACCGTGTCTGGGTTAAAGAACAGTCAGGACTAAAGAACAGTGTCAGGGTTAAAGAACAGTGTCAGGGTTAATGAACAGCCAGGATTAAAGAACAGTGTCAGGGATAAAGAACAGTCAGGATTAAAGAACAGTCAGGATTAAAGAACCGTATCACGGTTAAAGAACAGTCAGGATTAAAGAACTGTGTCAGGGTTAAAGAACAGTGTCAGGGTTAAAGAACAGTCAGGATTAAAAAACTGTGTCAGGGTTAAAGAACAGTGTCAGGGTTAAAGAACAGTCAGGATTAAAAAACATTGTCAGGGTTAAAGAAAGGTGTCAGGGTTAAAGAACAGTCTGGATTAAAGAAGAGTGTCAGGATTAAAGAACCATGTCAGGGTTAGAGTCTCTGGATTAAAGAAGAGTGTCTGGATTAAAGTAGATTGTTAAAATTATAGAACAGTGTCAGGGTTAAAGAACAGTGTCAGGGTTAAAGTAGAGTGTCCGGATTAAAGAACAGTGTCAGGGTTAAAGAACAGTGTCAGGGTTAAAGTAGAGTGTCCGGATTAAAAAAGAGTGTCAGGGTTAAAGAACAGTGTCAAGGTTAAAGAACAGTGTCAGGGTTAAAGAACAGTGTCAGGGTTAAAGAACAGTGTCAGGATTAAAGAACAGTGTCAGGGTTAAAGAACAGTGTCAGGGTTAAAGAACCGTGTCTGGGTTAAAGAACAGTCAGGACTAAAGAACAGTGTCAGGGTTAAAGAACAGTGTCAGGGTTAAAGAACAGTCCGGATTAAAGAACAGTGTCAGGGTTAAAGAACAGTGTCAGGGTTAATGAACAGTCAGGGTTAAAGAACAGTGTCAGGGTTAAAGAACAGTCCGGATTAAAGAACAGTGTCAGGGTTAAAGAACAGTGTCAGGGTTAATGAACAGTCAGGATTAAAGAACAGTGTCAGGGTTAAAGAACAGTCCGGATTACAGAACCGTGTCAGGGTTAAAGAACAGTGTCAGGGTTAAAGAACAGTCAGGACTAAAGAACAGTGTCAGGGTTAAAGAACAGTCCGGATTAAAGAACAGTGTCAGGGTTAAAGAACAGTGTCAGGGTTAATGAACAGTCAGGATTAAAGAACAGTGTCAGGGTTAAAGAACAGTCCGGATTAAAGAACAGTGTCAGGGTTAAAGAACAGTGTCAGGGTTAATGAACAGTCAGGATTAAAGAACAGTGTCAGGGTTAAAGAACAGTCCGGATTACAGAACCGTGTCAGGGTTAAAGAACAGTGTCAGGGTTAAAGAACAGTGTCAGGGTTAATGAACAGTCATGACTAAAGAACAGTGTCAGGGTTAAAGAACAGTGTCAGGGTTAATGAACAGTCAGGATTAAAGAACAGTGTCAGGGTTAAAGAACAGTCAGGATTAAAGAACAGTCAGGATTAAAGAACCGTATCAGGGTTAAAGAACCGTATCAGGGTTAAAGAACAGTCCGGATTAAAGAACCGTGTCAGGGTTAAAGAACAGTGTCAGGGTTAAAGAACAGTCAGGACTAAAGAACAGTGTCAGGGTTAAAGAACAGTGTCAGGGTTAATGAACAGTCAGGATTAAAGAACAGTGTCAGGGTTAAAGAACAGTCAGGATTAAAGAACAGTCAGGATTAAAGAACCGTATCAGGGTTAAAGAACAGTCAGGATTAAAAAACAGTGTCAGGGTTAAATAACAGTCCGGATTAAAGAAGAGTGTCAGGATTAAAGAACCATGTCAGGGTTAGAGTGTCTGGATTAAAGAAGAGTGTCCGGATTAAAGTAGATTGTTAAAATTATAGAACAGTGTCAGGGTTAAAGAACAGTGTCAGGGTTAAAGTAGGTTGTCCAGATTAAAGAAGAGTGTCAGGATTAAAGAACAGTGTCAGGATTAAAGAACAGTGTCAATGTTAAAGTAGAGTGTCCGGATTAAAGAACAGTGTCAGGGTTAAAGAACAGTGTCAGGGTTAAAGTAGAGTGTCCGGATTAAAAAAGAGTGTCAGGGTTAAAGAACAGTGTCAAGGTTAAAGAACAGTGTCAGGGTTAAAGAACAGTGTCAGGGTTAAAGAACAGTGTCAGGATTAAAGAACAGTGTCAGGGTTAAAGAACAGTCAGGATTAAAGAACCGTGTCTGGGTTAAAGAACAGTCAGGACTAAAGAACAGTGTCAGGGTTAAAGAACAGTCAGGATTAAAGAACAGTCAGGATTAAAGAACCGTATCACGGTTAAAGAACAGTCAGGATTAAAGAACTGTGTCAGGGTTAAAGAACAGTGTCAGGGTTAAAGAACAGTCAGGATTAAAAAACTGTGTCAGGGTTAAAGAACAGTGTCAGGGTTAAAGAACAGTCAGGATTAAAGAACCGTGTCAGGGTTAAAGAACAGTCCGGATTAAAGAACAGTGTCAGGTTTAAAGAACCATGTCAGGGTTAGAGTGTCTGGATTAAAGAAGAGTGTCCGGATTAAAGTAGATTGTTAAAATTATAGAACAGTGTCAGGGTTAAAGAACAGTGTCAGGGTTAAAATAGATTGCCCAGATTAAAGAAGAGTGTCAGGATTAAAGAACAGTGTCAATGTTAAAGTAGAGTGTCCGGATTAAAGAACAGTGTCAGGGTTAAAGAACAGTGTCAGGGTTAAAGAACAGTGTCAGGGTTAAAGAACAGTGTCAGGGTTAATGTAGAGTGTCTGGATTAAAGAAGAGTGTCAGGGTTAAAGAACAGTGTCAGGGTTAATGTGGAGTGTCTGGATTAAAGTAGTGTCCGGATTAAAGAAGAGCGTCCGGGTTAAAGTGGAGTGTCCGGATAAAAGAAGAGTGTCAGATTTAAAGTAGAGTGTCTGTCTGTGTTTAGCCTTTTAGGAACGTTTTTAAAGCTCCATCTTGGCGTCAGGTAGCCTAGTGCTTAAGAGTGTTGGGCCAGTAACCGAAAACTGGCAAATTGGAAAAATCTGCCCTTGAGCAAGGCAGGCGCCGATGATGTCGCTTAATGCAACCCCCTGAACCTCTCTGATTCAGCGGTTAAATACGGAAGACATATTTTTGTTGAATGCATTCAGTTTTGTAACTGATTATGTATCCCCTTTCCTTGTATTAATCTTCTCCTTAACTGTGTTTAAGACGTTGGCATAACAACTATTATTAATTTTTTTAATTTAATTTAATTTCACCTTTATTTAACCAGGTAGGCTAGTTGAGAACAAGTACTCATTTGCAACTGCGACCTGGCCAAGATAAAGCAAAGCAGTGTGACACAGACAACAACACAGAGTTACACATGGAGTAAACAATAAACAAGCCAATAACACAAAGAAGTCAACGACACAGTAGAGAAAAGAAAGTCTATATACAGTGTGTGCAAAAGGCATGAGGAGGCAAGCAATAAATAGGCCATACAGTGAATAATTACAATTTAGTATAAATGAGCAGATGATGATGTGCAAGAAGAGATACTGCTGCAAAAGAGCAGAAAAGTAAATAAAATTAAAACAGTATGGGGATGAGGTAGGTAGATTGGGTGGGCTTTTTACAGATGGACTATGTACAGCTGCAGTGATCGGTTAGCTGCTCAGATAGTTGATGTTTAAAGTTGGTGAGGGAAATAAAAGTCTCCAACTTCAGCGATTTTTGCAATTCGTTTCAGTTACTGGCAGCAGAGAACTGGAAGGAAAGGCGGCCAAATGAGGTGTTGGCTTTGGGAATGATCAGTGAGATATACCTGCTGGAACGTGTGCTACGGGTAGGTGTTGTTATCATGACCAGTGAACTGAGATAAGGCGGAGCTTTACCTAGCATAGACTTATAGATGACCTGGAGCCAGTGGGTCTGGCGACGAATATGTAGTGAGGGCCAGCCGACTAGAGCATACAGGTCGCAGTGGTGGGTGGTATAAGGTGATTTGGTAACAAAACGGATGGCACTGTGATAGACTGCATCCAGTTTGCTGAGTAGAGTGTTGGAAGCTATTCTGTAGATGACATTGCCGAAGTCGAGGATCGGTAGGATTGTCAGTTTTACTAGGGTAAGTTTGGCGGCGTGAGTGAAGGAGGCTTTGTTGCGAAATAGAAAGCTGATTCTAGATTAGATTTTGGATTGGAGATGTTTAAAATTAGTCTGGAAGGAGAGTTTACAGTCTAGCCAGACACCTAGGTATTTATAGTTGTCCACATATTCTAGGTTGGAACCGTCCAGGGTGGTGATGCTAGTCGGGCGGGCGGGTGCGGGCAGCGAACGGTTGAAAAGCATGCATTTGGTGTTACTAGCATTTAAGAGCAGTTGGAGGCCACGGAAGGAGTGTTGTATGGCATTGTAGCTCGTTTGGAGGTTAGTTAGCACAGTGTCCAAGGAAGGGCCAGAAGTATACAGAATGGAGTTGTCTGCGTAGAGGTGGATCAGGGAATCTCCCGCAGCAAGAGCCACATCATTGATATATACAGAGAAAAGAGTTGGCCCGAGAATTTAACCCTGGGGTACCCCCATAGAGACTGCCAGAGGTCCGGACAACATGCCCTCCGATTTGACACACTGAACTCTGTCTGCAAAGTAGTTGGTGAACCAGGCGATGCAGTCGTCAGAAAAACCATGGCTATAGTGTCTGCCGATAAGAATACGGTGAATGACAGAGTCGAAAGCCTTGGCCAGGTCGATGAAGACGGCTGCACAGTACTGTCTTTTATCGATGGCGGTTATGATATCGTTTAGTACCTTGAGTGTGGCTGAGGTGCACCTGTGACCGGCTCGGAAACCGGATTGCACAGCGGAGAAGGTACGGTGGGATTCGAAATGGTCAGTGATCTGTTTATGAACTTGGCTTTCGAAGACTTTAGATAGGCAGGGCAGGATGGATACAGTTTGGGTCTAGCTTTCCAATCATTAGGGATCTCGGACGATACGAAAGAGAGGTTGAAAAGGCTGGTAATAGGGGTTGCAACAATGGCGGCGGAGAGTTTTAGAAAGGGTCCAGATTGTCTATCCCAGCTGATTTGTACTGGTCCAGGTTTAGATGCTATGGCAGTCTGCCACAGGATGTTTATGTGCTGGTCAAGGGCAGTCAGGTGTGGAGTGAACCAAGGGCTATATCTGTTCTTAGTTCTGCATTTTTTGAACGGGGCATGCTTATCTAAGATGGTGAGGAAATTAATTTTAAAGAACGACCAGGCATCCTCGACTGACGGGATGAGGTCAATGTCCTTCCAGGATACCCGGGCCAGGTCGATTAGAAAGGCCTGCTCGCAGAAGTGTTTTAGGGAGCGTTTGACAGTGATGAGGGGTGGTTGTTTGACCGCGGACCCATAGCGGATTCAGGCAATGAGGCAGTGATCGCTGAGATCATGATTGAAAACAGCGGAGGTGTATTTGGAGGGCAAGTTGGTCAGGATAATGTCTATGAGGGTGCCCATGTTTACGGATTTAGGGTTGTACCTGGTGGGTTCCTTGATGATTTGTGTGAGGTTGAGGGCATCTAGCTTAGATTGTAGGACTGCCGGAGTGTTGAGCATATCCCAGTTTAGGTCACCTAACAGAACGAACTCTGAAGCTAGATGGGGGGTGATCAATTCACAAATGGTGTCCAGGGCACAGCTGGGAGCGGAGGGGGGTCGATAGCAGGCGGCAACAGTGAGAGACTTATTTCTGGAGAGGTACATTTTTAAATTAGAAGTTCAAACTGTTTGGGTATAGACCTGGAAAGTATGACAGAACTTTGCAGGCTCTCTCTGCAGTAGATTGCAACTCCTCCCCCTTTGGCAGTTCTATCTTGGCGGGAAATGTTGTAGCTCTATGGAAATCTCAGAATTGTTGATGGCCTTCCTAAGCCAGGATTCAGACATGGCAAGGACATCAGGGTTGGCGGAGTGTGCTAAAGCAGTGAGTAAAACAAACTTAGGGAGGAGGCTTCTGATGTTGACATGCATGAAACCAAGGTATTTTCGATCACAGAAGTCAACAAATGAGGGTGCCTGGGGACACGCGGGGCCTGGGTTTACCTCCACATCACCTGAGGAACAGAGGAGGAGTAGGATGAGGGTACGGCTAAAGGCTATAAAAACTGGTCGCCTAGAGCGTTGGGGACAAAGAATAAAAGGAGCAGATTTCTGGGCATGGTAGAATAGATTCAGGGCATAATGTGCAGACAGGGCTATGGTGGGGTGCGGGTACTGCGGGCGTAAGCCCTGGCACTGAGTGATGATAAGAGAGGTTGTATCTCTGGATAAGCTGGTTATGATGGGTGAGGTCACCGCATGTGTGGGAGGTGGGACAAAGGAGGTATCAGAGGTATATTGAGTGGAATTAGGGGTTCCATTGTAAACTAAAACAATGATAACTAACCTAAACAACAGTATACAAGGCATATTGACATATGAGAGAGGCATACAGTAAGTCATAAAGTAATCACAGGTGTTGATTTTGAGAGCTAGCAAAGACACCAACAACAGCTAATCAGCTGAAACAACAGGTAAAATGGCGATGAATTGGGCAGAGGGTTGGTTAACTACACACAGAGCCTGAGTTCGCGGCTGGGGCCAGCAGATAAACAAACAAAAAAAATAACTATGTAGTGTTTACATTAAGCAGATCTTCCCATCCTGTGTTGTTTTGGACTTTTAACATCTCAAAGGAATCATAAGCATGAATGCAGCATGCTTACCTCTCACAGAGTAACCATATCCTCTGTACTCTTCACATTGTACTCACAGATGACACATAGCTGGCTTTTGAAGCCCACTAGGCAAGAAAGGACTGAATCTGTCATTTCACACGCAGAAGGAAATCCACACTGGGTGGCCATTGTGCCAAACAATAGGTAGGAGGTGGATAAACATATCATTTTGACATGTACATTGAGCTTATGACAGGGACAGTTTTACTGCTGCTGCCAGAGGTAATGTGATGGGAGAGAGATGTCTGATGTTACAGTACTTTTACCCTCTGAGGAGCAGGACCTGATGGGGATATTGTCCTCTCTCTCTCTTTCTCTCATTCTCTTTATTTTTCTAATTATCTTGCTCTCTCTCCTTCCCCTCTCTCTTTTTTATCTCACACTCAATTTTACTCTCTCTCTCTACCTCTCTCTACCTCTACCTCTCTCTACCTCTCTCTACCCTCTCTCTACCTCTCCCTACCTCTCTCTACCTCTACCTCCCTCTACCTACCTCTACCTCTCTCTACCTCTCTCTACCTCTCTCTACCTCTCTCTACCTCTCTCTACCTCTACCTCTCTCTACCTCTCTCTACCTCTACCTCTCTCTACCTCTACCTCTACCTCTCTCTACCTCTCTCTACCTCTTCCTCTCTCTACCTCTCTCTACCTCTCTCTACCTCTCTCTACCTCTCTCTACCTCTCTCTCTCTTATCCCTCCTCACTCTCTCTACCTCCTCCTTATATCTCTCTTTCTCCCTCTCTTTCTCTCTCTCTCTCCTTCTCTTTATCTCTCTGCCCCAAGCGTGCCTCTCTGTATCCCCATTTCAGGAAGGCAGCTGTCGATCAACCTCCCCTCCTCTCACGTCTCCTCCCCCTGCTAACTCTAAGCCTGACATAACTGGACTTTTTGCTTTGTCACTATGTCACCCTTGTGCTTCAAGTGAGATGATTCCTCCCTCTTTTCCTCCCACTCCTCCTCTCTTCTCACCATGGCTCTCAGCTGTTTGACCATTCAGAGGTGTGAAGTCCTGATGTCCACCTGGGGACAGACCTGGAACAGAGCAGAGCAGCTGTGGTGGTGGTGCAGAGCAGAGCAGAGCAGCAGTTGGGTTGGCTTTAGTGGTGGGGGGACATAGTGCCTGACGGCTGGTTGGACGGCTGGTTGGACGACTGGGTGTCTTGGAGGTGTAACAGAAACAATCCCATTAAGGGGTGGATCGCCTTTCACACAGATTACTGAGCATCTGTTAGTCCTACTGGAGGGCCAGGGGCAAGGTCCCCACAGGGCCGGTCATGGCTCCCCCTGTTTCCCTCCATTCCCCAGGGACACATAGAGAGGGCTGGTCAGGGACCCCTGGAGCTGCTGACAGAAAATGGACAGACTGTAATATTTGATTATAGATTATAATGATAATAATGTTTTCAGACAAGTCCAGTTTATTCAATTTTACAATACATTTTGGATGAATAATCAATATACAGAGATATTTATCCTTCCATTTTTCCTCACCAGGTCTGTAATAATGACAACAAGGAAAACACAAGACTATTGTGCATGTCAGAGAGTGTAACCTGATCTTTACTGTACTGTATATCTTCCTTATTAACATATACTGTAGAAATAAAAACCAAGAGGTCCCCCCCCCTTCACAGTCTGTCCAGTAATGGATTGTCCTCTGGATGACAGGATCATTGGATCATTCGTTTTCAGCATATCTTTGACACGTGTACATTTTCTCACCAGGTGTCATGTCTATCTTGTCACCCAAAAATATCAACAGTTCTCTGAGAGCTTCGGCCACAGACTATAGAGGGGAAGGAATAGAACTGACCAGTTCAAGTGTTACACGCTGATCCCATCTGTGTTCAGAGTGCCGCACACACACACACACACACACACACACACACACACACACACACACACACACACACACACACACACACACACACACACACACACACAGGTACAAACCAGTGAGTGACGTAAAGGAGCAGCAGAGATGTCACGGAGATGAAACGGAGATGACATGGACACAGTGCCATCAAATCTATCTAAAACTAAAAAGGGTTCTGCGGCCATAGGAGAACCAGTTTTGACTTCAGGTAGGACTCTTTTAGGATTCCATGTAGAACCTTCTGTGGAAAGGGAGGGTTCTACATGGAACCCCAAATAATTCTACCTGGAACCAAAATGGGTTCTTCAAAGGGTCCTCCTATGGAGACAAATAACCCTTTTTGATATTAGATAGTAGTAGTGTGTCGTTAGCATTAGCCCATTGGAACAGCAGGTGGCAATGCTTTGTGTGACGTGATGTGCATCCGTCACGGATGAGGTGCGGAGGTGGGAGGACAGACCGTGTCAAAGGGCTGCAGTCTCTAATTAGGTGTGGCGGGACAGTGTGTGTTTCTTCCTATAGGCTCAGTGTTATTGTGTTATCGTGTTCTCCTCTCTGTGGGGCTGGGGCTCTGTGTGTGTCTCTGTCTGTGTGTGATGTCGCCTCTCCTTCTCCCTGGGTGAAAGGTGAGAACTCTGAGAAAGCATTCTGGTCTGCTAGAGAGACCTGACTTGTTCTGCATGCTTGACTTGGGCAGGGAGGGAGAGGAGAGGGGGGAGACAGAAGGGGGAAGGATATGGTGAGAGAGGGAGAAAGGAAAGCAGGGGGGAGGGGGGAGAAACAGAGAGAGTACAAGGACAACAGAGAGACAGGACAGCGAGTGGAAGAAGGAGGAGGGTACAAAGAATAATGAGATAGGGAAAGAAATAAACAGCGGGATTGAGGAAAGGAGAAGCTCAGATAAACATAGAGAGAGGAAGGGACTGAGGGACAGAGGGAGACAGAGACAGAGGGAGAGAGGGAAGAGACAGATACAGAGGGAAGAGACAGATAAAGAGGGAAGAGACAGATACAGAGGGAAGAGACAGATACAGAGGGAAGAGACAGATACAGAGGGAATAGACAGATAAAGAGGGAAGAGACAGATAAAGAGGGAATAGACAGATAAAGAGGGAAGAGACAGATACAGAGGGAAGAGACAGATACAGAGGGAATAGACAGATAAAGAGGGAAGAGACAGATACAGAGGGAAGAGACAGATACAGAGGGAATAGACAGATAAAGAGGGAAGAGACAGAGAGAGGGAATAGACAGATACAGAGGGAAGAGACAGATAAAGAGGGAATAGACAGATAAAGAGGGAAGAGACAGAAAGAGGGAAAAGACAGATACAGAGGGAAGAGACAGATAAAGAGGGAATAGACAGAAAGAGGGAATAGACAGATAAAGAGGGAAGAGACAGATACAGAGGGAAGAGACAGATACAGAGGGAATAGACAGATAAAGAGGGAAGAGACAGATACAGAGGGAAGAGACAGATACAGAGGGAATAGACAGATAAAGAGGGAAGAGACAGAGAGAGGGAATAGACAGATACAGAGGGAAGAGACAGATAAAGAGGGAATAGACAGATAAAGAGGGAAGAGACAGAAAGAGGGAAAAGACAGATACAGAGGGAAGAGACAGATAAAGAGGGAATAGACAGAAAGAGGGAATAGACAGATAAAGAGGGAATAGACAGATAAAGAGGGAAGAGACAGAAAGAGGGAATAGACAGATACAGAGGGAAGAGACAGATAAAGAGGGAATAGACAGATACAGAGGGAAGAGACAGATACAGAGGGAATAGACAGATACAGAGGGAAGAGACAGATAAAGAGGGAAGAGACAGATAAAGAGGGAATAGACAGATAAAGAGGGAAATATACAGATAAAGAGGGAAGAGACAGATAAAGAGGGAATAGACAGATAAAGAGGGAAGAGACAGATAAAGAGGGAAGAGACAGATAAAGAGGGAATAGACAGATACAGAGGGAATAGACAGATAAAGAGGGAATAGACAGATACAGAGGGAAGAGACATAGACAGAAAGAGGGAATAGACAGATAAAGAGGGAATAGACAGATAAAGAGGGAAGAGACAGATACAGAGGGAAGAGACAGATACAGAGGGAATAGACAGATAAAGAGGGAAGAGACAGATAAAGAGGGAATAGACAGATAACGAGGGAAGAGACAGATACAGAGGGAAGAGACAGAGAGAGGGAATAGACAGATACAGAGGGAAGAGACAGATAAAGAGGGAATAGACAGAAAGAGGGAATAGACAGATAGAGGGAATAGACGGATAAAGAGGGAAGAGACAGATAAAGAGGGAAGAGACAGATAAAGAGGGAAGAGACAGATACAGAGGGAAGAGACAGATAAAGAGGGAAGAGAGTAAGGGGAATAGACAGATAAAGAGGGAATAGACAGATAAAGAGGTAAGAGACAGATAAAGAGGGAAGAGACAGAAGGAGGGAATAGACAGATAAAGAGGTAAGAGACAGATAAAGAGGGAAGAGACAGATAAAGAGGGAATAGACAGATACAGAGGGAAGAGACAGATAAAGAGGGAATAGACAGATAAAGAGGGAATAGACAGATACAGAGGGAAGAGACAGATAAAGAGGGAAGAGACAGATGAAGAGGGAATAGACAGATAAAGAGGGAAGAGACAGATAAAGAGGGAAGAGACAGATAAAGAGGGAATAGACAGAAAGAGGGAATAGACAGATAAAGAGGGAAGAGACAGATAAAGAGGGAATAGACAGATACAGAGGGAAGAGACAGATAAAGAGGGAATAGACAGAAAGAGGGAATAGACAGATAAAGAGGGAATAGACAGATAAAGAGGGAAGAGACAGAAAGAGGGGAATAGACAGATACAGAGGGAAGAGACAGATAAAGAGGGAATAGACAGATACAGAGGGAAGAGACAGATACAGAGGGAAGAGACAGATAAAGAGGGAATAGACAGATAAAGAGGGAAGAGAACAGATAAAGAGGGAAGAGACAGATACAGAGGGAAGAGACAGATAAAGAGGGAATAGACAGATACAGAGGGAAGAGACAGATACAGAGGGAAGAGACAGATACAGAGGGAAGAGACAGATTAAAGAGGGAAGAGACAGATAAAGAGGGAAGAGACAGATAAAGAGGGAAGAGACAGATACAGAGGGAAGAGACAGATAAAGAGGGAATAGACAGATACAGAGGGAAGAGACAGATACAGAGGGAAGAGACAGATAAAGAGGGAAGAGACAGATAAAGAGGGAATAGACAGATACAGAGGGAAGAGACAGATAAAGAGGGAATAGACAGAAAGAGGGAATAGACAGATAAAGAGGGAATAGACGGATAAAGAGGGAAGAGACAGATAAAGAGGGAATAGACAGATAAAGAGGGAAGAGACAGATACAGAGGGAAGAGACAGATAAAAGAGGGAAGAGACAGATAAAAAGGGAATAGACAGATACAGAGGGAAGAGACAGATAAAGAGGGAAGAGACAGATAAAGAGGGAATAGACAGATAAAGAGGGAATAGACAGATAAAGAGGGAATAGACAGATACAGAGGGAATAGACAGATAAAGAGGGAAGAGACAGATACAGAGGGAAGAGACAGATAAAGAGGGAAGAGACAGATAAAGAGGGAATAGACAGATACAGAGGGAAGAGACAGATAAAGAGGGAAGAGACAGATAAAGAGGGAATAGACAGATAAAGAGGGAATAGACAGATAAAGAGGGAATAGACAGATACAGAGGGAAGAGACAGATAAAGAGGGAATAGACAGATAAAGAGGGAATAGACAGATAAAGAGGGAATAGACAGATATAAAGAGGGAATAGACAGATAAAGAGGGAAGAGACCGATAGAGGGAATAGACCGATAGAGGGAATAGACAGATACAGAGGGAAGAGACAGATAAAGAGGGAAGAGACAGATAAAGAGGGAATAGACAGATACAGAGGGAATAGACAGATAAAGAGGGAAGAGACAGATAAAGAGGGAAGAGACAGATAAAGAGGGAATAGACAGATAAAGAGGGAAGAGACAGATAGAGGGAATAGACAGATACAGAGGGAATAGACAGATACAGAGGGAAGAGACAGATACAGAGGGAAGAGACATATAAAGAGGGAATAGACAGATAAAGAGGGAAGAGACAGATACAGAGGGAAGAGACAGATACAGAGGGAAAAGACAGATACAGAGGGAAGAGACAGATAAAGAGGGAAGAGACAGATAAAGAGGGAATAGACAGATACAGAGGGAATAGACAGATACAGAGGGAAGAGACAGATAAAGAGGGAAGAGACAGATACAGAGGGAATAGACAGATACAGAGGGAATAGACAGATAAAGAGGGAATAGACAGATAAAGAGGTAAGAGACAGATAAAGAGGGAAGAGACAGATAAAGAGGGAATAGACAGATACAGAGGGAAGAGACAGATACAGAGGGAAGAGACAGATAAAGAGGGAATAGACAGATAAAGAGGGAAGAGACAGATAAAGAGGGAATAGACAGATAAAGAGGGAATAGACAGATAAAGAGGGAATAGACAGATACAGAGGGAAGAGACAGATAGAGGGAAGAGACAGATAGAGGGAATAGACAGAAAGAGGGAATTGACAGATAAAGAGGGAATAGACAGATAAAGAGGGAAGAGACAGATAGAGGGAAGAGACAGATAAAGAGGGAAGAGACAGATAGAGGGAAGAGACAGATAGAGGGAATAGACAGAAAGAGGGATTAGACAGATAAAGAGGGAAGAGACAGATAAAGAGGGAATAGACAGAAAGAGGGAATAGACAGATAAGAGTGAAGAGACAGATAAAGAGGGGAATAGACAGAAAGAGGGAAGAGACAGATAAAGAGGGAATAGACAGAAAGAGGGAATAGACAGATAAAGAGGGAAGAGACAGATAAAGAGGGAATAGACAGATAAAGAGGGAATAGACAGAAAGAGGGAATAGACAGATAAAGAGGGAATAGACGGATAAAGAGGGAAGAGACAGATAAAGAGGGAATAGACAGATAAAGAGGGAATAGACAGATAAAGAGGGAATAGACAGATAAAGAGGGAATAGACAGATAAAGAGGGAATAGACAGATAAAGAGGGAATAGACAGATAAAGAGGGAATAGACAGATAAAGAGGGAATAGACAGATACAGAGGGAAGAGACAGATACAGAGGGAAGAGACAGATACAGAGGGAAGAGACAGATAAAGAGGGAAGAGACAGATAAAGAGGGAATAGACAGATAAAGAGGGAAGAGACAGATAGAGGGAAGAGACAGATAGAGGGAAGAGACAGATAAAGAGGGAATAGACAGATAAAGAGGGAATAGACAGAAAGAGGGAATAGACAGATAAAGAGGGAATAGACGGATAAAGAGGGAAGAGACAGATAAAGAGGGAATAGACAGATAAAGAGGGAAGAGACAGATACAGAGGGAAGAGACAGATAAAGAGGGAAGAGACAGATAAAGAGGGAATAGACAGATAAAGAGGGAATAGACAGATAAAGAGGTAAGAGACAGATAAAGAGGGAATAGACAGATAAAGAGGGAAGAGACAGATACAGAGGGAAGAGACAGATACAGAGGGAAGAGACAGATAAAGAGGGAATAGACAGAAAGAGGGAATAGACAGATAAAGAGGGAATAGACAGATAAAGAGGGAATAGACAGATAAAGAGGGAAGAGACAGATAAAGAGGGAATAGACAGATAAAGAGGGAATAGACAGAAAGAGGGTATAGACAGATAAAGTGGGAAGAGACAGATAAAGAGGGAATAGGCAGATAAAGAGGGAATAGACAGATAAAGAGGGAAGAGACAGATAAAGAGGGAATAGGCAGATAAAGAGGGAATGGACAGAAAGAGGGAAGAGACAGATAAAGAGGGAATAGACAGATAAAGAGGGAATAGACAGATAAAGAGGGAAGAGACAGAAAGAGGGAAGAGACAGATAAAGAGGGAATAGACAGATAAAGAGGGAATAGACAGAAAGAGGGAATAGACAGATAAAGAGGGAAGAGACAGATAAAGAGGGAATAGACAGATAAAGAGGGAATAGACAGAAAGAGGGAAGAGACAGATAAAGAGGGAATAGACAGAAAGAGGGAATAGACAGATAAAGAGGGAAGAGACAGATAAAGAGGGAATAGACAGAAAGAGGGAATAGGCAGATAAAGAGGGAAGAGACAGATAAAGAGGGAATAGACAGAAAGAGGGAATATACAGATAAAGAGGGAATATACAGATAAAGAGGGAATAGACAGAAAGAGGGAATAGACAGATAAAGAGGGAAGAGACAGATAAAGAGGGAAGAGACAGAAAGAGGGAAGAGACAGAAAGAGAAGAGAGTTAGAGAGAGAGGAGACAGAGAGAGAAGAGAGAGATAGAAGAGAGAGAAGTGACATGCAGACAGAGAGAAGAGACAGATAGAGAGAGAGAGAGAGAAGATACAGAGAGAAGAGACAGATAGAGAGAGGGAAGAGACAGATAGAGAGAGAGAAGATAAAGAGAGAAGAGACAGATAGAGAGAGGGAAGAGACAGATAGAGAGAGAGAAGATACAGAGAGAAGACACAGATAGAGAGAGGGAAGAGACAGATAGAGAGAGAGAAGATACAGAGAGAAGAGACAGATAGAGAGAGGGAAGAGACAGATAGAGAGCAGATACAGAGAGAAGAGACAGATAGAGAGAGGGAAGAGACAGAAGAGACAGATAGAGATTAAAGAGACAGACAGAGACAGACAGAAAGAGAGAGAGAGAGAGAGAGAGAGAGAGAGAGAGAGAGAGAGAGAGAGAGAGAGAGAGAGAGAGAGAGAGAGAGAGAGAGAGAGAGAGAGAGAAGATACAGAGAGAGAGCCGATACAGATAGAGAGAAAGAAAAAACCGATAGAGATAGGGAAGAGACTGATTGATAGAGAGAAGAGATAGATAGAGGGAGAGGGAGAGACAGATAGACAGAGGGAGAGAGAAGAAGAGAGGGCTGTAGCCAGTGTCTGGTCTGGTCTGGCCTAGTAGTAGTAGTAGTAGTAGTAGTAGTAGTATCTGTTTCAGAGGTGCATCCTCTCATGTCACTGGATACAAGAGGAGTGAGCAGAGAAGAGATGAGAACTAAGATGAGAACATCTCCACCTGTAAACATCTTCAGTCTCCACCCCTTACTTATACCCACCACCCACTCTCCACACAGATACTGATCTCAGCTTGAGAATTAAGAGATATTCATACAACATTATTACAGGAACACTGCATTCGGACCCCTTGAACTTTTCCACATTTTGGTAGGTTACAGCCTTATTCTAAAGTTGATTAATTGATTTTCCATCATCAATCTATACACAATACCCCATAATGGCAAAGCAAAAACACGTTTTCAGAAAATGTTGCTAATTTATAAAATAAATAAATAAATGAAATATCACATTTACTTAAGCATTCAGACCCTTTACTCTGTTGAAGCACCTTTGGCAGCGATTACCAGTCTTCTTGGGTATGATGCTCAAGCTTGGCACACCTGTATTCTTCTCTGCAGATCCTCTCAAGCTCTGTCAGGTTGGATGGGGAGCATTTCTGCACAGCTATTTTCAGGTCTCTCCAGAAATGGCTCTGGCTGGGCCACTCAAGGACATTCAGAGACTTGTCCCAAAGCCACTCCCGTGTTGTCTTGGCTGTGTGCTTAGGGTCGTTGTCCTGTTGGAAGGTGAACCAACGACCCAGTCTGAGGTCCTGAGCTCAATGGAGCAGGTTTTCATCAAGGATCTCTTTGTACTTTGCGCCGTTCATCTTTCCCTCAATCCTGACTAGTCTCCCAGTCCCTGCCGCGGATAAACATCCCCACAGCATGATGCTGCCACCACCATGGTTCACCTTAGGGATGGTGCCAGTTTTCCTCCAGATGTGACATCTGGCATTAAGTCTTTAGGTGCCTTTTTGAAAGCTCCGAGCGGGCTGTCATGTGCCTTTTACTGAGGAGTGGCTTCCATCTGACCACTCTACCATAAAGGCCTGATTGGTGGAGTGCTGCAGAGATGGTTGTCCTTCTGGAAGCTCCTCCCATCTCCACAGAAGCATTCTAGAGCTCTGTCAGCGTGACCATCGGCTTCTTGGTCACCTCCCTGACCAAGGCCCTTCACCCCCACTTGCTTTGGCCGGGCGGCCAGCTCTAGGAAGAGTCTTGGTGGTTCCAAACTTCCATTTAAGAATTATGGAGGCCACTGTGTTCTTGGGGACATTCAATGCTGCAGAAATGTTGCCAGATCTGTGCCTCGACACAATCCTGTCTCGGAGCTCTACGGACAATTCCCTTGACCTCATGGCTTTGTTTTTGCTCTGACATGCACTGTCAACTATGGGACCTTATATAGACAGTAGTGTGCCTTTCCAAATCATGTCCAATCAATTGAATTTACCACAATTGGACTCCAATGAAGTTGAAAAACATCTCAACGATGATCAATGGAATCAGGATGCACCTGAGCTCAATTTCATTTCTCATAGCAAAGGGTCTGAATACTTATGTTATTTCAGTTTTTTATTATTTTGAATACATTTGCAAAATGTTCTAAAAATCTGTTTACGCTTTGTCATTATGGGGTATTGTGTGTAGATTGATGAGGATTACATTTAATTGAAATACATTTTAGAATAAGACTGTAAAAAAAAAAGTTAAGACGTCTGATTACTTTACGAAGGCACTGTAGTAGTGAACGTTGTCATCAAATGAGCTGGAGATGTATTGACAGATTGCTTTGTGTGACATATCTTCAAAATCGGAGAAAGAGAAACTGAATACTCACATTCCTTTCGCTCCTTCCTCAAATGAACTCAGCTGACACAGTTGTCCGTTTATCTCCCAGAGCATCCACTCCCGTGATGAGTAGATGGGAGACGGAGGGGAAGGAGGACACAAAAAGTGGAGGGCTTTATAAATAGCAAGCCACTGGAGTGGAGACAGGAGAGCAAAACAAGTTGCTGAACGCTTCATGGCTGCTGTCTTCAAAACAACGCAGATGTGCTTTCATTTATGGCCACTCTCTGGGATGGGAGAAGAAAGCTCAGGATCGATCCGTGGCCCTTTCTTTCACCTGTTAAGAGCTTTCCTCATAATTGGCTGCTACCGCCGCGGCTGGGGCTGCGTCCCAAATGGCATCCTATTCCCTATATAGGATAAATGCCATTTGGGATGCAGACTACAACTGCTGCCAAAACTCGTGCGGCAGCTGCATCCTCCGACAACGCACACTAGTATGTTAAAGTATGTGTAAACCATGGCTACTTTTCTTCCCCTCAGGCTATTGATTTTAAATGAAGTATTGAAGAAAATCTATAGTAATCAACAAATAGAAGGCAACCTGCTGTAGTGTCACATCCAGGGGCTGGGCTTAATCAATTTGGCTGTCTGTCACAACATGTAAGGGTGGAGGGAAGGGGGAAAATGACGTTTGGAACCTGGATGGAACGGAAAGTGAGTTGTGGGATGGAATGAATCGTTTGTCATTGGAAGAGAGAAAGAGAGAGAGACAGAGAGAGAGACACACAGAGAGAGAGAGACAGAGAGAGAGACACACAGAGAGAGAGAGACAGAGAGAGAGAGAGAGAGACAGAGAGAGAGAGACAGAGAGAGAAAGAGAGAGACAGAGAGAGAAAGACACAGAGAGAGAAAGAGGCAGAGAGAGAGACAGAGGCAGAGAGAGACAGAGAGGGCAAGAGACAGAGAGAAAGAAAGAGAAAGAGAGAGAGAGAGAGAGAGAGAGAGAGAGCGAAAGCAAGGTTGTATGGAGGTACGGGATAGAGATGACAGGCATGTCTGATCCACACCCCTCCCTTCAAATATATGTTCATCCCCCTTTCCTGGAGTCTCCTCTCTGCCTCTCTCCCACCTCTCCTCTTTCTCCTCTCCTCTCCCCTCTCTCTCTCACCCTGTGACGGAGCAGTCACCTTCAGTTGGGTATTCTGGTGTAAAAACATTACAGTATCCCCAGGCTGTGTATCATGTTACCGTCAACCGAGGCCCAATCCAAAGAAACCTGTCCAAAATGCTTAATGAATGTCCTAGTGAACTGTGAAACAGGTAGTCTACCTGCCACTACCTGTCAGCACCTAGCCATCTGTCTCTGCCACAGCTCTCCTTACATACTGCATACCTGAACGTTGAGCCAACGTTGGGGCCACAACGTCGCCCAGGCAGACAGATTTAACGAACCGAAACAGAATGAGTATTTTGGATTGAATGTGTTGATGTGATGGTGATGTTGTCAGGCAGATTTCCTTCCCTGTGTTTTGGGCCAGTTGAATGAGTCATTTACTGAAGGTGTTAACATACTGTAGGTTCTCTGATCATATCAGTCCTTTCAATTAGATGTTCTGCATTAGTTTGATGACATCATTTGATGTACAAGGCTTTTATACAGACCAATAAATACATAGAGTGGTCTGTTCTACAGTTTTTTAGTCATATTTATTTTTTACCTTAATTTAACTAGGCAAGTCAGTTTAGAAAAATTCTTATTTATAATGACGGTGTTAAAGGTTTTCCTCCTCTTCTGAGGAGGAGTAGGAAAGATCTGACCAATGCGCAGCGTGGTATGTGTCCATATTTTAATGAAATCTAACCAAACACTGAATACAAAAGAACAGGAGAAAAGAAATGAAAACCGAAACCGTTCTGTATGGTAAAACACAGACACAGAAAACTACCCACCACCCATAGTGGGAAAACAGGCTGCCTAAGTATGGTTCTCAATCAGAGACAACGATCGACAGCTGCCTCTGATTGGGAACCAGACCAGGCCAAACACAGAAATACAGAACCTAGAATACACAACATAGAATGCCCAACCCCAACTCACGCCCTGACCAAAATAAAACAGAGACATAAAAAAGGAACTAAGGTCAGGATGTGACAGCCTACCAAAAGGCATAACATCACTGTACAGTAGCGAAGTGGCCGGTTATCTTCTGTACATAAAGTGGTACAGTAATATTATAAAACATGTCAATACTGGAGAAAATATCAAGTTTAGAAAAGGGTCTGCACACTGACCTGACAGAGGGTGAATTAATGTCCTTGTCACGCCCTGACCTTAGTTTGATTTGTATGTTTATAGGTTTTGTTTGGTCAGGGTGTGATCTGAGTGGGCATTCTATGTTGGATGTCTAGTTTGTCTGTTTCTGTGTTTGGCCTGATATGGTTGTCAATCAGAGGCAGGTGTTAGTCGTTGTCTCTGATTGGGAACCATATTTAGGTAGCCTGTTTTGTCATTGTGGGTTGTGGGTGATTGTCTATGTGTAGTGTTTGTGTCAGCACATTTCGTATATAGCTTCACAGTCGTTGTTCATTTATTGTTTTGTTCACTTTACTTTGTGTTATGTCATCCATTAAAATGATCCATTCACACCACGCTGCACTTTGGTCCGCTTCTTACGACGATCGTGACAGAATCACCCACCACAAACGGACCAAGCGGCGTGGTAACGGGCAGCAGCAGTGGCCAGCATCACAAGACTCATGGACATGGGAGGACGAGTTGGAAGGAAAAGGACCCTGGGCACAGCCAGGGGAATATCGCCGCCCCAAAGCAGAGATGGAGGCAGCGAAGGCAGAGAGGTCTCCCGCCTGTCCCGAGCCGCCAGAGTCTCCCGCCTGTCCCGAGCCGCCAGAGTCTCCCGCCTGTCCCGAGCCGCCAGAGTCTCCCGCCTGTCCCGAGCCGCCAGAGTCTCCCGCCTGTCCCGAGCCGCCAGAGTCTCCCGCCTGTCCCGAGCCGCCAGCCAGGAGCCGCCAGCGCTGCCAGCCAGGAGCCGCCAGTCCCGAGCTACCCTTCAGTCCCGAGCTGCCCCTCAGTCCCGAGCTGCCCCTCAGTCCCGAGCTGCCCCTCAGCCAGTCCAAGGTCGGTGGCGAGGGTCGCCGTTCCTAGGAGGCCACAGAAGCGGACTAAGACTTTGGTGTAGTGGGGTCCGCGTCCAGCGCCAAAGCCGCCACCGCGGACAGATGCCCACCCAGACCCTCCCCTATAGGTTCAGGTTTTGCGGCCGGAGTCCGCACCTTGGGGGGGGGGGGGTAGGTATAGCTTCACGGTCGTTGTTCATTTATTGTTTTGTTCAGTTTACTTTGTTTTCGTCATCCATTAAAATGATGCATTCACACCACGCTGCGCTTTGGTCCGCTTCTTACGACGATCCTGACAGTCCTGTGATTTAAAGATGTGATTAGAGCACCTGAGTGTGCTGGTGTCACATCACACTTAGCACTTTTCTCTCCACTCAGCCACAGACTGCCTGGTCCAAGTGTCCCCTGCTCCTGCTGTGAAAGTTGGTCTGAATAAAGCTTTACACCCCGTCACCTTCACTTATTAGGTGTTTACCTGTGACTTTGTCCCTGCTAGCAGCAGCACTCTAGTGTTCATCAGAAAATGGCCCTCAGGTTGAATAGTCTAATAAAGGCACACAGTGTTTGTGTGTCTGTGTGTGTGTGAGCATGCACACATGCATGCATGCGCGTGTGTATGTGCGTGTGTCAGCCAGTGGTGAGAGAGTGACAACACGAGGGGCATTCTGTTCCCTGCCACTCACAGACACAACCACCACAACCCCATGCAGGCCTGCTGTGTTAAAAGGAAAAAGCTTTTAAAGGTTGTAAATGGCCATGGCAATGGGGGGAGGTGTGTGTGTATGGGGGGGGGGGTCCAGGCTGGTGAACACCACCTGGGTGAGATTAGCCATTTTATTGGGGCACATAACCTGTCAAATGCTTTCTCACAGCACGGACAGACCCATGATTACCAAAGACCAATGAGGTTAAATACTGTTTCCTTCTAAAATGTGACAATTTTTCTTCAGTCTTGAAATTACTCGGTGTGTTTTTTCCGTAAATGTTTGAATTTTTTAAATATTTTTTTACAGGGTTGTACAGGGTTGTACATTAATCAATGTTTCAGTAAAAGTGCCGGTTTTAGCCAGACGGCTAATTTTCAACCGCAGTCCCGGGGCAGATTACTAATAACTATTACAATTACAATACAGACAAACAATGAGCAGTGAGCACATGCAGAGCAACATAGGACAAGCAACACATAGCATGCACTTCTACCACTCCTTTCTTTAAAAAAAGCTTGTATTCAAAGATTCAGTCATTTTTCATGGCTCCATTTAATTCCAGATCACTCAATTGAAGACAAACACAGGATGACCTGTTCAAATGTGCTGTTTTTCTGGTCCATGAATGCATGTGCTCACTACTCACACAGGCTGCCATTAAACTAGATATATGAGTTCTGTCACTTTGTGGTAAGCAGCATTAAATAATGTACAGAAATTCCTCAGCGAGCTCTTTTTATGACACAAGCTGTCTGCATCCATCTTCAGTAGAGTTGAATGGAGAGACAGCTAACTGATGAATTGATTATAAGTTCAGGCTTTGAAGCCTTCGCTGTGTTTTCCCCTCTGCGACTGATTACTCATATTTATAACCCCGGCCCATTTAACTGGGCCTGCTGTTAGGTCTGCTGTAACCGCAATATATGGCTCAGCAATTGGTCCTTGTTTAACCTTGGTGATTGTAAAGCTGTCATTCAGGAATAGTGTAATATTCACCTTGATGAAGGATGCCAAATATGGGTCATACAGGTTCGACTGAAACAGAGAGAAATTGGAATCTCTGGAGTTTGGTTCTGTGTCTGCAGGAGATTAGTAGAGACTAGATATAATATACTTAGGATATTACTTGCTGGTCCCGGAGCTGTCGGTCGGTGTGTGACTGACTGCTTATGAACTCCCAATGAGAATACACAGGGCAAGAGCCTCTCAATTCTTTCTTTTCCACGTCCTCTCCATGTTACTATGACTTCCTTAGGGGACTTCCTGTATGTAATATGTGATTTACTGTTAGCAGGAACAGCTTTGTTGTACTGTGTGAATTGTTATTTTGTGCAAGGATCCTCCTCTCCCTCTCTCTCTCCCCACCCCCCCCCTCTCTCTCTCTTTCTCTCCTCCCGTACCCCCCCCCCCACCTCTCTCCCACCCTCTCCTTCTCCTTCCCTATCCAAATAAATTATTCCATCCCTCCATCTTTTGAATCCGTTTTGCAAGTGGATAAAATATCTGACCCCTATCCACTTACTGCATGACAATACATTCATATTGTTGACTTTGTCCTGATGTAATATTGTTTTCTCCGTTTGTGCAAAGCGCATAATTCTCAATCAGTGTAATTTTTGGGTGTGTGTGACAAGGATGCACTAACGTTGCCATAATCAGAGCTGGAGAGGGAGAGAGCCCTGAGCCTTATAGTTTATTTGATTATAGCTGTATCTGCTGAACACACTGGATGCTAATGGCTTTCTCCCATTACTACAACGGCTAGCCTGCCTAGCTACAGTCTTTCCTAGCGTGACTGTCTGTGTTCAGCAGGTCACATCAGGTACACCTAGAATTTGACTGCGAGCATGTCTCAATTTGGCCTTCCTGTATAGCTAAAAACAAATGGATCTGACTGCATCATGGACCACAATAAGTAACTATTTTCCAGGAATATGAATACTTTTCCTTAATAGTGTCCGTCTTACAATAAAAACAAATCTTCATCGTTTTTGATGGATTTATGGCACAGGGTCTTCTCCTAATAATAGTTCCTGAAGGACTAATAACTAGCTTAGTTTCAGGTCATGTCTCCACTCTCCCTGTGTCCAGCTGTGTCCATGCCTATTAGTCCGTACCTGGCCCTCTAGCCCTAGCAGGGTGTGGTGTGATTGACAGGTGAAGGCTCTCACCTGTCATTGGCTGGCAGGGTTGTAAGTGGGATCTCTGGCGCCAGTCCAGTCTAAACAGGGCTTCACCCTACTGTGTCTGTCTCAACAGGTCTACTGCTGCTCCACGCTCAGCACGTCCCGGCGCAGCCACACACACTGAGGAACTAGTCATCCATCACTCACTCTGACACACACACACAGATACAGACTGATATACACACACACACACACACGCAAAACACCAGTCTCAACATCAACAGTAAAGAGGTGACTCCGGGATGCCGGCCTTCTAGGTAGAGTACCTCTGTCCAGTTTCTGTGTTCTTTTTCCCATCTTAATCTTTTACTTTTATTGTCCAGTCTGAGATATGTATTTTTCTTTGCAACTCTGCCTAGAAGGCCAGCATCCTGGAGTCACCTCTTCACTGTTGACGTTGAGACTGGTGTTTTGCAGGTACTATTTAATGAAGCTATTTGTTTCTCAAACTAGACACTTGTTTAGTTGTGCACCAGGGCCTCTCACTCCTCTTTCTATTCTGGTTAAAGCCAGTTTGCGCTGTTCTGTGAAGGGAGTAGTACACAGCATTGTATGACATCTTCAATTTCTTGGCAATTTCTCGCAAGGATTAGCCTTAATTTCTCAGAACAAGAATAGACTGATGAGTTTCAGAAGAAAGTTATTTGTTTCTGGCCATGTTGAGCATGTAATCGAACCCACAAATGCTGATGCTCCAGATACTCAACTAGTCTAAAGAAGGCCAGTTGTATTGCTTCTTTAATCAGCACGACAGTTTTCAGCTGTGCCAACATAATTACAAAAGGTTTTCTAATGATCAATTAGCCTTTTAAAATGATAAACTTGGATTAGCTAACACAACGTGCCATTGGAACACAGGAGTGATTGTTGCTGATAATGGGCCTCTGTACGCCTATGTAGATATTCCATTAAAAAAATCTGCCGTTTCCAGCTACAATAGTCATTTACAACATTAACATTGTCTGCACTGTATTTCTGATCAATTTTATGTTATTTTAATGGACAAAAACAAGGACATTTCTAAGTGACCCCAAACCTTTGAACGATAGTGTACATAGATACACACATATGCACACATACGAGCACACTCACATATTATGAGGCTTGGGGTATCAGTTCTCATGTCTCTCTCTATGTCACAGTGTGAGCGATAGGAGGGAGGGAAGGAAGCAGGACTGTGTGTGAGTGATGCAGGAGCCAGACCATCTGTTTGGCTGTGTCAGAGTGTGCTGATATCCCCTCTGTCTTGAACACACACAGATACAAACTGATACAAACTGATACACACACACACACACACACACACACACATAGCACCGCAGCCCTGCTGCAGATGTTTCAGTTGTTTTTAGGTCAGTGTTGTTTTGGGTTCCATTCCTCTGTTTAGAGCTGAGCGATTAACATGGTGGTTCACTGAGGGACATCTGAAGAAGTGTTAGTTTGGACTGATGCTGAGGGTCACTCTTGTTCAAACAAGTCTCAACCCTAGCATGGTTCATACAAAGATTGTTAATCTGCATATCATGCTTGTGTTTGAAAACAGTACATGGAAGGATGTATGTTGGCTTGTCTTCTTCAGTCATCTCTGTCCATGATTTACTTGGAATTATTCAAAACCGTTTTTCACGTTTGACTGATTGTCCATTGTTCCTTGTGCCTGCTATAGCCATGACTCACTGTGACTGACTGGTGCTAAGGAGATCTGTAGGTGCTGTGAGTCTGCTCTCTCTCTTCTCTACTTCTGTACTCTGTTGTCTCCAGTTTATCTCCAGTCAGCTGGCAGAGGAAGTCTTGCCTGGTTTGGCTGGATCTGATTCAGAAGTGTTATCTAAGTGTGTCAGGGCTGGGTAGCTGGGTAGTGACAGACAGACAGCTATCAGCCTAGCTCTGGCCTGCCTCAGACCACCCCACACATCTAACCAATGGCAATGACCATAGGAGTTGGCTATGCAGCAGGAACAGATCTGGGACCTGGCTACCCCACATTATTATGGAGAATTTAAAGTTGTCCGTTGTATTAACTTAGTCTAAGGCCTGACAGACGAATAGTAATAATACAAAATATTAATATTTTGATGTTTCCTGATGATAGGAAACCTCCATGTCTGTTTAAAAATGTCCCTTTGTCTTTTTTAAACTCACTGTCTATCACTAATGAGGAACGCCTGGAACCTCAAAAAGTTGTTATTCTTCACTATGTTTGGAGGTGGGGCCTAAATAGAGCTGTGAATGGAACGCTATTGACTTACTAGTGGAGAGAGCTGGGCTGCGACCGCCATTACTGGATGGTCATTCCAGGTCGGATCATCATTGGAGCACTGGAGAAACCAGGAAACCAGAGACAGGCCAAATAAACAAGCATGTCAGCCATAGCATGGCCCTCTGACCTCTCCTGTCCCAACTGTTTTCATATCTTCTCAAGGCCTAATGCTGAGAACAAGTGACACTTCTTGTTTGTAAGTTGTGGGTCTCCATTTCTGTGTTATCATTCATTTTTTTCTTTTTTCCTCTCTCTCTCTCTCTCTCTCTCTCTCTCTCTCTCTCTCTCTCTCTCTCTCTCTCTCTCTCTCTCTCTCTCTCTCTCTCTCTCTCTCTAATCACATTTATTTATATAGCCCTTCGTACATCAGCTGATATCTCAAAGTGCTGTACAGAAACCCAGCCTAAAACCCCAAACAGCAAGCAATGCAGGTGTAGAAGCACGGTGGCTAGGAAAAACTCCCTAGAAAGGCCAAAACCTAGGAAGAAACCTAGAGAGGAACCAGGCTATGTGGGGTGGCCAGTCCTCTTCTGGCTGTGCCGGGTGGAGATTATAACAGAACATGGCCAAGATGTTCAAATGTTCATAAATGATCAGCATGTTCGAAAAATAAGAAGGCAGAACAGTTGTAACTGGAGCAGCAGCACGGCCAGGTGGACTGGGGACAGCAAGGAGTCATCATGTCAGGTAATCCTGGGGCATGGTCCTAGGGCTCAGGTCCTCCAAGAGAGAGAAGGAGAGAATTAGAGAACGCACACTTAGATTCACACAGGGCACCGAATAGGACAGGAGAAGTACTCCAGATATAACAAACTGACCCTAGCCCCCCGACACATAAACTACTGCAGCATAAATACTGGAGGCTGAGACAGGAGGGGTCAGGAGACACTGTGGACCCATCCGAGGACACCCCCGGACAGGGCCAAACAGGAAGGATATAACCCCACCCACTTTGCCAAAGCACAGCCCCCACACCACTAGAGGGATATCTTCAACCACCAACTTACCATCCTGAGACAGGGCCGAGTATAGCCCACAAAGATCTCCGCCATGGCACAACCCAAGGGGGGGGCGCCAACCCAGACAGGATGACCACATCAGTGAATCAACCCACTCAGGTGACGCACCCCTGTAATAGGGTTAGAGGCAGAGAATCCCAGTGGAAAGAGGGGAACCGGCCAGGCAGAGACAGCAAGGGCGGTTCGTTGCTCCAGAGCCTTTCCGTTCACCTTCCCACTCCTGGGCCAGACTACACTCAATCATATGACCCACTGAAGAGATGAGTCTTCAGTAAAGACTTAAAGGTTGAGACCGAGTTTGCGTCTCTGACATGGGTAGGCAGACCATTCCATAAAAATTGAGCTCTATAGGAGAAAGCCCTGCCTCCAGCTGTTTGCTTAGAAATTCTAGGGACAATTAGCAGGCCTGCGTCTTGTGACCGTAGCGTACGTGTAGGTATGTACGGCAGGACCAAATCAGAGAGATAGGTAGGAGCAAGCCCATGTAATGCTTTGTAGGTTAGCAGTAAAACCTTGAAATCAGCCCTTGCTTTGACAGGAAGCCAGTGTAGAGAGGCTAGCACTGGAGTAATATGATCAAATTTTTGGGTTCTAGTCAGGATTCTAGCAGCCGTATTTAGCACCAACTGAAGTTTATTTAGTGCTTTATCCGGGTAGCCGGAAAGTAGAGCATTGCAGTAGTCTAACCTAGAAGTGACAAAAGCATGGATTAATTTTTCTGCATCATTTTTGGACAGAAAGTTTCAGATTTTTGCAATGTTACGTAGATGGATAAAAACTGTCCTTGAAATGGTCTTGATATGTTCTGCAAAAGAGAGATCAGGGTCCAGAGTAATGCTGAGGTCCTTCACAGTTTTATTTGAGACGACTGTACAACCATTAAGATTAATTGTCAGATTCAACAGAAGATCTCTTTGTTTCTTGGGACCTAGAACAAGCATCTCTGTTTTGTCCGAGTTTAAAAGTAGAAGGTTTGCAGCCATCCACTTCCTTATGTCTGAAACACATGCTTCTAGCAAGGGCAATTGTGGGGCTTCACCATGTTTCATTGAAATGTACAGCTGTGTGTCATCCGCATAGCAGTGAAAGTTAACATTATGTTTTCGAATAACATCCCCAAGAGGTAAAATATATAGTGAAAACAATAGTGGTCCTAAAACGGAACCTTGACGAACACCGAAATTTACAGTTGATTTGTCAGAGGACAAACCATTCACAGAGACAAACTGATATCTTTCCGACAGATAAGATCTAAACCAGGCCAGAACTTGTCCGTGTAGACCAATTTGGGTTTCCAATCTCTCGATGGTCGATGGTATCAAAAGCAGCACTAAGGTCTAGGAGCACGAGGACAGATGCCATGCCATTAAAATGTCATTTACCACCTTCACAAGTGCCGTCTCAGTGCTATGGGGTCTAAAACCAGACTGAAGCATTTCGTATACATTTCGCTTACATTTCGTATCTGTCACTTTGCTGACCCACTGTTTTCTTTCCACTAACCCAGAAGGAGAATAGGAAGAAACAAGAATCCAGAAGTGATTTATTACATTCATTAGTCAAGAGAGGATAGTTTTTGTAATTATTCTAGCACACCTCTGATCAAGCTACTGTTTATCATGTCTGTGTTGATCCTGGATCATCATTTAACCTGTGTTGGACATCATTTAACCTGTGTTGATCCTGGATCATCATTTAACCTGTGTTGAACATCATTTAACCTGTGTTGATCCTGAATCCTCATTTAACCTGTGTTGATCCTGGATCATCATTTAACCTGTGTTGATCCTGAATCCTCATTTAACCTGTGTTGATCCTGGATCATCATTTAACCTGTGTTGATCCTGAATCCTCATTTAACCTGTGTTGATCCTGGATCATCATTTAACCTGTGTTGATCCTGAATCCTCATTTAACCTGTGTTGATCCTGGATCATCATTTAACCTGTGTTGAACATCATTTAACCTGTGTTGATCCTGGATCATCATTTAACCTGTGTTGTTCCTGGATCATCATTTTACCTGTGTTGACCATCATTTAACCTGTGTTGATCCTGGATCATCGTTTAACCTGTGTTGATCCTGAATCCTCATTTAACCTGTGTTGATCCTGGATCATCATTTAACCTGTGTTGGACATAATTTAACCTGTGTTGATCCTGGATCATCATTTAACCTGTGTTGATCCTGAATCCTCATTTAACCTGTGTTGATCCTGGATCATCATTTAACCTGTGTTGAACATCATTTAACCTGTGTTGATCCTGGATCATCATTTAACCTGTGTTGTTCCTGGATTTTTTTATTTTTTATTTTATTTAACCTTTATTTAACCAGGTAGGCTAGTTGAGAACAAGTTCTCATTTGCAACTGCGACCTGGCCAAGATAAAGCATAGCAGTGTGAGCATACAACAAAGAGTTACACATGGAGTAAACAATTAACAAGTCAATAACACAGTAGAAAACGAAGGGGGGGTCTATATACAATGTGTGCAAAAGGCATGAGGAGGTAGGCAAATAATTACAATTTTGCAGATTAACACTGGAGTGATAAAAGATCAGATGGTCATGTACAGGTAGAGATATTGGTGTGCAGAAGAGCAGAAAAGTAAATAAATAGAAACAGTACGGGGATGAGGTAGGTGAAAAGGGTGGGCTATTTACCAATAGACTATGTACAGCTGCAGCGATCGGTTAGCTGCTCAGATAGCTGATGTTTGAAGTTGGTGAGGGAGATAAAAGTCTCCAACTTCAGCGATTTTTGCAATTCGTTCCAGTCACAGGCAGCAGAGTACTGGAACGAAAGGCGGCCAAATGAGGTGTTGGCTTTAGGGATGATCAGTGAGATACACCTGCTGGAGCGCGTGCTACGGATGGGTGTTGCCATCGTGACCAGTGAGCTGAGATAAGGCGGAGCTTTACCTAGCATAGACTTGTAGATGACCTGGAGCCAGTGGGTCTGGCGACGAATATGTAGCGAGGGCCAGCCGACTAGAGCATACAAGTCGCAGTGGTGGGTAGTATAAGGTGCTTTAGTGACAAAACGGATGGCACTGTGATAGACTGCATCCAGTTTGCTGAGTAGAGTGTTGGAAGCCATTTTGTAGATGACATCGCCGAAGTCGAGGATCGGTAGGATAGTCAGTTTTACTAGGGTAAGCTTGGCGGCTTGAGTGAAGGAGGCTTTGTTGCGGAATAGAAAGCCGACTCTTGATTTGATTTTCGATTGGAGATGTTTGATATGAGTCTGGAAGGAGAGTTTGCGGTCTAGCCAGACACCTAGGTACTTATAGACGTCCACATATTCTAGGTCGGAACCATCCAGGGTGGTGATGCTAGTCGGGCATGCAGGTGCAGGCAGCGACCGGTTGAAAAGCATGCATTTGGTCTTACTAGCGTTTAAGAGCAGTTGGAGGCCACGGAAGGAGTGTTGTATGGCATTGAAGCTTGTTTGGAGGTTAGATAGCACAGTGTCCAGAGACGGGCCGAAAGTATATAGAATGGTGTCGTCTGCGTAGAGGTGGATCAGGGAATCGCCCGCAGCAAGAGCAACATCATTGATATACACAGAGAAAAGAGTTGGCCCGAGAATTGAACCCTGTGGCACCCCCATAGAGACTGCCAGAGGACCGGACAGCATGCCCTCCGATTTGACACACTGAACTCTGTCTGCAAAGTAATTGGTGAACCAGGCAAGGCAGTCATCCGAAAAACCGAGGCTACTGAGTCTGCCGATAAGAATATGGTGATTGACAGAGTCGAAAGCCTTGGCGAGGTCGATGAAGACGGCTGCACAGTACTGTCTTTTATCGATGGCGGTTATGATGTCGTTTAGTACCTTGAGTGTGGCTGAGGTACACCCATGACCGGCTCGGAAACCAGATTGCACAGCGGAGAAGGTACGGTGGGATTCGAGATGGTCAGTGACCTGTTTGTTGACTTGGCTTTCGAAGACCTTAGATAGGCAGGGCAGGATGGATATAGGTCTGTAACAGTTTGGGTCCAGGGTGTCTCCCCCTTTGAAGAGGGGGATGACTGCGGCAGCTTTCCAATCCTTGGGGATCTCAGACGAGATGAAAGAGAGGTTGAACAGGCTGGTAATAGGGGTTGCGACAATGGTGGCAGATAGTTTCAGAAATAGAGGGTCCAGATTGTCAAGCCCAGCTGATTTGTACGGGTCCAGGTTTTGCAGCTCTTTCAGAACATCTGCTATCTGGATTTGGGTAAAGGAGAACCTGGAGAGGCTTGGGCGAGGAGCTGCGGGGGGGGGCGGAGCTGTTGGCCGAGGTTGAAGTAGCCAGGCGGAAGGCATGGCCAGCCGTTGAGAAATGCTTATTGAAGTTTTCGATAATCATGGATTTATCAGTGGTGACCGTGTTACCTAGCCTCAGTGCAGTGGGCAGCTGCAACCTGTGTTGATCCTGTGTTGATCCTGGATCATCATTTAACTTGTGTTGATCCTGGATCATCGTTTAACCTGTGTTGATCTTGGATCATCATTTAACCTGTGTTGATCCTGGATCATCGTTTAACCTGTGTTGACCATCATTTAACCTGTGTTGATCCTGGATCATCATTTAACCTGTGTTGATCCTGGATCATTGTTTAACCTGTGTTGATCCTGGATCATCGTTTAACCTGTGTTGACTATCATTTAACCTGTGTTGATCCTGGATCATCATTTAACCTGTGTTGATCCTGGGCCATCGTTTAACCTGTGTTGATCCTGGATCATCGTTTAACCTGTGTTGACCATAATTTAACCTGTGTTGATCCTGGATCATCGTTTAACCTGTGTTGATCCTGGATCATCATTTAACCTGTGTTGATCCTGGATCATCGTTTAACCTGTGTTGACCATAATTTAACCTGTGTTGATCCTGGATCATCGTTTAACCTGTGTTGACCATCATTTAACCTGTGTTGATCCTGGATCATCGTTTAACCTGTGTTGATCATCATTTAACCTGTGTTGATCCTGGATCATCATTTAACCTGTGTTGATCCTGGATCATTATTCAGCCTAGACAGCTAATTGTATAAAATAAATAAATAGCATAGATCTGTGTCTGGACAGTGGACACCGCCTATCGTTCATGTCCATGGTTTTCAGCCCTGTCACCAGTAACATTCCATTACTCCACTACTCCCCTCTCACCCTAATCAATAAGATGTAGAAGGATCAGTAGCAGCTGCCATGGAGGTTCTATAGAGGTGAATATACAGTCTCTTCTACTGGCCAGCCAGCTGGAACTCTGCTGCTAACCTGTAGGCCTGGGAATCACCAGACACATCACACATGTTGGGGGGCGGGGGGATAGAAAGTTAATGGTGTCAATCATTGATAACTGGGCGGAGCCAGGGGCTGTTAATGGTTTTCCCCCGAGAGGGGAGGGGACAAGGGGAGGAGATGGAGGGAGAAAGCAGGGGGATAATGGGGGTGTTGTAATAGGAGGGGAGGGGACAGGAGAAAGAGGAGAGGGACAGAGCGATGAGGGGAGGGAGGAGGGGGACGGAGGGAGGAGGGGGACAGAGGGAGAGAGGAGGGGGACAGGGGAAGGAGGAGTAAGACAACGGGATGAGGGGAAGGAGGAGGGGAGGAGGTGGACAGAGAGAGGAGGGGGAGGGATGTGTAACAGGAGAGGTGGTGTTCAGGGAGGAAGCAGTAAGTGTGCAAGCTGTCATGCTGTAGGAGAGTGTGCTCCAGTGAGCTGCATCTGCTGGCAGCCACAGAGGCCATGCCTTGGGGTTCAGGGTTAGAGGTCACGGGGCTAGTCATCCCTCTGTAGGGCTAAGAGATCAGATATCCATCCTCACTAACTCAATAGAATAGAAGAGACAACTCACATGACTCCATTCACCATTCACCATACTCCTGACTCTATAGAATGAGATGTAGTGATTATACTAGACCTTTATGGAGCTTTGTGTTTTGTTATGTTATTGTTTACCAAATTAATGTCAAGTAAATCTGTGGTCATTACCATGGCTTAGTTTGGGTTCTGCCACACTGCAATAACATCATTGAGCGCAGTGTCCCACCTTTTTATTCAATAAACTTCCTTATACCAGAGACAGACACAGTGTGTTTCTAAAGGCTTGATCTTCTCATCTCCTTCACTTCTTGAAACCTTGCTTCGGTCTCTGAGCTGCCACCATCTTAGCTCCTCATCTTAGTTCAGTGGGATAGGGGAGGTCCAGAGGGGCGGGGCAGCCCTGTGAACCAGACAATGGAGCACTTCCTGTTCCAATCCCCAGTCAGACGTAAATAAACTCAACCTGTTTCTATGCTGGTAGCCCATCTACAGCAGTCTGTCCTGGAGGTCAGGACCACGTCCTCCTTTGACCTAACCACCATCTCTCATGTCATGGAGCCACCCTACCTGACGTTTGTTTTCCCTTGCTGCACTATCTGATCCAGTGTCCACTTTCTGTCTTTCACCCTTTAAAGACCCTGCAGCGCCTCTCTCACTCAGACACGACACACTCCCCCCTGATATCCCCACCAAAAACGTCTGGCGACGTCTGTGACCCCTCTGCGCTTCTCCCTCTGTGACCACTAATGGTTTAGTTTGTGTCAGATCACATTTCAATTTTCCCCCTCAAATTTTCAGGACAAATTTCCCAGTTGCACGACTTTAACCAGTCATGAGCTCACATGTTTACATTTCGATGCAGAGAGTTTGCCACTGGCTCTCAAATAAAACATAGCTGAGATGGACTGTGTTTATGGTACAGCGGGGACTGTCAGAAACACTCGGCCAGCAGATCTGTCCAGTACCGTGGGTATTTGGGGTAAGTAGGGGTAGGTATGGGTGGGTATTTGGGGTATTTGCAGTCTCATTTGACAGTTGTCAAGGCCTGGCTCCTGGGTCCCTAGTGTGGCTGATTGGTGACTGGCATATGGCTTAAAAACAAAAATCGATGTTTTGAGTGAGAAGTAGGCATTGGTCTGAAGCCAAAGAAGATAGTAAATTCACGAGCACCACAATGCCTAATCCACCCATGCTCTACCAAGGTTTTTCAGCACAAAGCTTTCACCTACTACAGTAGCTATGTTGGTCTATTGTTGCTTAGAAATCAAACCTTCTCAAACAGCCTAATTCATACTCTTCACAGTACCAGTCAAATGTTTGGACACACCTGCTCATTCAATGCTTTTTCTTTATTATGACTATTTTCTACATTGTAGAATAATAGTGAAGACATCAAAACTATGAAATAACCCATATGACATCATGGAGTAAACTGTAACGAGTGCGCTGAAAGTCGGGAAGCAAGTTCAGTGAGTGTCTTAATAAATAAATATAACATAATCCAAAACAAGAAAACACAAACAATGCACAGACAATGAACAGAAACAATGACTCCTGGGGAAGGAACCAAATGGAGTGACACATAAAGGGCAGGTAATCAAAGAAGTGATGGAGTCCAGGTGAGTGTCATAATGTTGCGCGTAACAATTGTTGCGCGTAACGATGGTGACATGTGTGCGCCATAACGAGCAGCCTGGTGACCTAGAGGCCAGAGAGGGAGCACACCTGACATAAACAAAAAAAGTGTTAAACAAATCAACAAATATTTGAGATTCTTCAAAGTAGCCACACATTGCCTTGATGACAGCTTTGCACACTCTTGGCATTCTCTCAACCAGCTTCATGAGGAATGCTTTTCCAACAGTCTTGAAGGAGTTCCCACATATGCTGTGCACTTGCTGGCTGCTTTTCCTTCACTCTACAGTCCAACTCATCCCAAACCATCTCAATTGGGTTGAGGTTGTGTGATTGTGGAGGCCAGGTCATCTGATGTAACAGAATGTGGAAAAATTGGCTGGGTTTAGATTCAACATAGCTAACTGTTTCCTCGCATGCCAACTCATTTTATCAGCTACAGTTTGTGGGATTCTGATCTGAGGAAATGTAGACTAGCATGTGTGGCAGATGGCGCCAGAGAGTAGGGCTGCCGTCTTATCAGCTCTTAACCAACCATGCTATTTTAATTGTCTTTTCAGGTTGTTAAAACTTGTTTTGTACATAATGTTGCTGCTACCGTCTCTTATGACCGAAAAGAGATTCTGGACATCAGAACTGGGATTACTCACCTCAAGTTGGACGAGGTGTTCTTCTCAATGAGTCGGACGCAAGGGAAATACTATAGACGCCCGACCAGGCCCAGATCCCCGTGATTTGCTGGAAAAGGAAACGTACACTACCGTTCAAAGGTTTGGGGTCACTTAGAAATGTCCTTGTTTTTGAAAGAAAAACAAATTTTTTGTCCATTAGAATAACATAAAATTGATCAGAAATACAGTGCAGACATTGTTAATGTTGTAAATTACTATTGTAGCTGGAAACGACCAATTTTTTTATGGAATATCTACATAGGCGTACAGAGCCCCATTTTCAGCAACCATCACTACTGTGTTCCAATGGCATGCTGTGTTAGCTAATCCAAGTTTATCATTTTAAAAGGCTAATTGATCATTAGAAAACCCTTTTGCAATTATGTTAGCACAGCTGAAAACTGTCATGCTGATTAAAGAAGCAATACAACTGGCCTTCTTTAGACTAGTTGAGTATCTGGAGCATCAGCATTTGTGGGTTCAATTACAGGCTCAAAATGCCCAGTAACAAAGACCTTTCTTCTGAAACTCGTCAGTCTATTATTTTCTGAGAAATTAAGGCTATTCCATGCAAGAAATTGCCAAGAAACTGAAGATCTCATACAACGCTGTGTACTACTCACTTCACAGAACAGCACAAACTGTCTCTAACCAGAATAGAAAGAGGAGTGGGAGGCCCCGGTGCACAACTGAGCAAGAGGACAAGTACATACCCCAACCAGAAGCCATGAATTACAGGAAACATTCACACTGAACTAAAGGCTAGAGCTACGGCTTTCAAGGAGCGGGACTCTAACCCGGAAGCTTATAAGAAATCCCGCTATGCCCCCCGACGAACCACCAAACAGGCAAAGCGTTGTCATGACATTGGCCTAGGGGTTAGGTTTATGAAAGTCATAAATACCTCTTCCCCCCCATTTTCCTCTCTCTACCATACTGATGTTACATTTGCAAAAACCTTGGTTAAAATAGAGATTCTGGGAACATCAGAAGGTGGGGGGAAATGAACTAATTTCTGGTAACCGAACAATTGAACATATGCGGTGGTACTTAATGAATATGATGTCAGTTTGGTTGTCATCTGGGACATTCTCATCAATGATAAGATGACATAAACTCTACAGTGGAAAGTCTACACATCAGAGTTATCGGATTCACATGTAATTGTTGTTCAATTTAAATTTTTGAATATGAAATTATTTGTGATGGGATGAAATGTGATTTTAGCTTCTACAATGTGAGATGTGGGTTTTCATAAGACAGTTTTCATAAGACAGCTCAATCAGTGGCCCGCCCCTGTGAAAGGACATGGGCTATAAAACTTTTCAAACACGCCCTCCTCTCTCTTCCTATATAAGCCCTTGACGACAATATAACTTCCTGTTCCGAAGATGTTAGGATGACGGTCCTATGTCATAATGGTTCAAAAAATAACTACTGAATGAAGCCAACATCAGCGTGAGCTTTGGTTGCAAATGGTATGAACTTTGAACTCTTATTCACTACAGAAGTGATACCTCCTAGCCGTTGAGTTAGCAACAGCAGCTGCAAACGCAGGTTAGGAAGGAACAGACAGAGTATCCCGTCTACCACACAACGACGTTACTACAACGTATCAAATTGACAACCAGAGACATTCTTCAAAGGACTCGTTTGGGCAACACGGCCTTCCATCTACCACCAACCTACCAAAGCGCAGCTCAGAGTAAATATATATTGCATTTTCCTTTTCCAAATGGGCGGTAATTTAGAATGCATAAGATAGTGTATTTACGATAGCACAGTTTCGGCCTTTGTTCCTCAGTCCTCAGTTCCTCATCTCCTTCACTCAAACCCAGACCCTTTTCTTTTGTGTAACAAGCTGTCATATCTGTTCCGCCCGCTAGGGGCGTTTTCCTCTATGACGTATTTTGTAATCACGTTATGATTTAATTATGTGTATGTGTAATTCTGTGTGATTAGTTAGGTATTTAGTAAATAAATGAATAAACCCAATTTTGTATTGCTGATTTAAATTGTTACCCAGGGTTCGTGAAGATAACCAAGAATTTACAACTTTCAGATGAGACTGAATTAAGATGACGATTAATATTGACTGCTATTGATGTAAAATATTACTAGGTCTTTAAGAGTTTATTCGGAAGATAACAGCTCTATAAATATTATTTCGTGGTGCCCCGACTCTCTAGTTAATTACATTTACATGATTAGCTCAATCAGGTAATATTAATTACGGATAAATTATTTTATAGAATAGCATGTCATATCACTTAATCCGGCATAGCCAAAGACAGACCAGCGTCAATACAGGAATAAGATCGAATCACACTACACTGGCTCTGACAATCGTTGGATGTGGCAGGGCTTGCAAATTATTACAGACTACAAAGGGAAGTACAGCCGAGGGCTGCCTGGTAACACAAGCCTACCAGACAAGCTAAATAACTTATATGCTCGGCTGCTAGGCAAGTAACACTGAAACTTGCATGAGAGCACCAGCTGTTCCAGACGATTGTGTGATCACGCTCTCCATAGCTGATGTGAGAAAGACCTTTAAACAGGTCAGACGAATTACCAGGAAGTGTACTCCGAGCATGCGCTCACCAAGTGTCTTCACTGACATTTTCAACCTCTCCCTGTCTGAGTCTGTAATACCAAAATGTTTAAAGCAGACCACCATAGTCCCTGTGCCCAAGAACACTAAGGTAACCTGCCTAAATGACTACTGAACCGTAGCACGTTTGTGGCCATGAAATGCTTTGAAAGGCTTATCATGGCTAACATCAACATCAACCATTATCCCAGAAACACTAGACCCAATCCAAGTTGCATCCACCCTACCAGCAGATCCACAGATGATGCAATCTCCATTGCACTCCATACTGCACTTACCCACCTGGACAAAAGGAACACCTACAGTGAGGGAAAAAACGATTTGATCCCCTGCTGATTTTGTACGTATGCCCACTGACAAAGAAATGATCAGTCTATCATTTTAATGGTAGGTTTATTTGAACAGTGAGAGACAGAATAACAACAAAAAAATCTTGAAAAATGCATGTCAAAAATGTTATAAATTGATTTGCATTTTAATGATAGAAATAAGTATTTGACCCCCTCTCAATCAGAAAGATTTCTAGCCCCCTGTTGTCTTTTATACAGGTATCGAGCTGAGATTAGGAGCGCACTCTTAAAGGGAGTGCTCCTAATCTCAGCTTGTTACTTGTATAAAATACACCTGTCCACAGAAGCAATCAATCAGATTCCAAACTCTCCACCATGGCCAAGACCAAAGGGCTCTCCAAGGATATCAGGGACAAGATTGTAGACCTACACAAGGCTGGAATGAGCTACAAGACCATCACCAAGCAGCTTGGTGAGAAGGTGACAACAGTTGGTGCGATTATTTGCAAATGGAAGAAACACAAAAGAACTGCTCCATGCAAGATCTCACCTCGTGGAGTTGCAATGATCATGAGAACGGTGAGGAATCAGCCCAGAACTACACGGGGGGATCTTGTCAATGATCTCAAAGCAGCTGGGACCATAGTCACCAAGAAAACAATTGGTAACACACTGCGCAGTGAAGGACTGAAATGTTGCAGCGCCCGCAAGGTCCCCCTGCTCAAGAAAGCACATATACATGCATGTCTGAAGTTTGCCAACGAACATCTGAATGATTCAGACGACAACTGGGTGAAAGTGTTGTAGTCAGATGAGACCAAAATGGAGCTCTTTGGCATCAACTCAACTCGCCGTGTTTGGAGGAGGAGGAATGCTGCCTATCCCCAGCAGCCTCCTCAGAGCATGCGCAGACCAGCTGGCTGGTGTGTTACCAGACATTCAATCAATCCTTATCCCAGTCTGCTGTTCCCACATGCCTCAAGAGGGCCACCATTGTTCCTGTTCCCAAGAAAGCTAAGATAACTGAGCTAAATGACTACCGCCCGTAGCACTCACTTCCGTCATCATGAAGTGCTTTCAGAGACTAGTCAAGGACCATATCACCTCCACCCTACCTGACACCCTAGACCCACTCCAATTTGCTTACCGCCCAAATAGGTCCACAGACGATGCAATCTCAACCACACTGCACACTGCCCTAACCCATCTGGACAAGAGGAATACCTATGTGAGAATGCTGTTCATCGACTACAGCTCAGCATTTAACACCATAGTGCCCTCCAATCTCGTCATCAAGCTCGAGACCCTGGGTCTCGACCCCGCCCTGTGCAACTGGGTACTGGACTTCCTGACGGACCTCCCCCAGATGGTGAGGGTAGGCAACAACATCTCCACCCAGCTGATCCTCAACACTGGGGCCCCACAAGGGTGCGTTCTGAGCCCTCTCCTGTACTCCCTGTTCTCCCACGACTGCGTGGCCATGCACGTCTCCAACTCAATCATCAAGTTTGCGGACGACACTACAGTGGTAGGCTTGATTACCAACAACGACGAGACGGCCTACAGGGAGGAGGTGAGGGCCCTCGGAGTGTGGTGTCAGGAAAATAACCTCACACTCAACGTCAACAAAACTAAGGAGATGATTGTGGACTTCAGGAAACAGCAGAGGGATCACCGCCCTATCCACATCGATGGGACAGTAGTGGAGAGGGTAGTAAGTTTTAAGTTCCTCGGCGTACACATAACAGACAAACTGAAATGGTCCACCCACACAGACAGCGTGGTGAAGAAGGCGCAGCAGCGCTTCTTCAACCTCAGGAGGCTGAAGAAATTCAGCTTGTCACCAAAAGCACTCACAAACTTCTACAGATGCACAATCGAGAGCATCCTGTCGGGCTGTATCACCGCCTGGTACGGCAACTGCTCCGCCCACAACCGTAAGGCTCTCCAGAGGGTAGTGAGGTCTGCACAACGCATCACCGGGGGCAAACTACCTGCCTTCCAGGAAACCTACACCACCCGATGTCACAGGAAGGCCATAAAGATCATCAAGTTCAACAACCACCCGAGCCACTGCCTGTTCACCCCGCTATCATCCAGAAGGCGAGGTCAGTACAGGTGCAACAAAGCAGGGACCGAGAGACTGAAAAACAGCTTCTATCTCAAGGCCATCAGACTGTTAAACAGCCACCACTAACATTGAGTGGCTGCTGCCAACACACTGACTCAACTCCAGACACTTTAATAATGGGAATTGATGGAAATTGATGTAAAATATATCACTAGCCACTTTAAACAATGCTACTTAATATAATGTTTACATACCCTACATTACTCATCTCATATGTATATACTGTACTCTATACCATCTACTGCATCTTGCCTATGCCGTTCTGTACCATCATTCATTCATATATCTTTATGTACATATTCTTTATCCCTTTACACTTGTGTGTATAAGGTAGTAGTTTTGGAATTGTTAGGTTAGATTACTCGTTGGTTATTACTGCATTGTCAGAACTAGAAGCACAAGCATTTTGCTACACTCGCATTAACATCTGCTAACCATGTGTATGTGACAAATAAATTTGATTTGATTTTTGATGACCCCAAGAACATCATCCCCACCGTCAAACATGGAGGTGGAAACATTATGCTTTGGGGGTGTTTTTCTGCTAAGGGGACAGGACAACTTCATCGCATCAAAGGGACGATGGACGGGGCCATGTACAGTCAAATCTTGGATGAGAACCTCCTTCCCTCAGCCAGGGCATTGAAAATGGGTCGTGGATGGGTATTCCAGCATGACAATGATCCCAAACACACGGCCAAGGCAACAAAGGTGTGGCTCAAGAAGAAGCACATTAAGGTCCTGAAGTGGCCTAGCCAGTCTCCAGACCTTAATCCCATAGAAAATCTGTGGAGGGAGCTGAAGGTTTGAGTGGCCAAACATCAGCCTCGAAACCTTAATGACTTGGAGAAGATCTGCAAAGAGGGGTGGGACAAAATCCCTCCTGAGATGTGTGCAAACCTGGTGGCCAACTACGAGAAACGTATGACCTCTGGGTTTTGCCACCTTTACTAAGTCATGTTTTGCAGAGGGGTCAAATACTTATTTCCCTCATTAAAATGCAAATCAATGTGTTTTTCTGGATTTTTTTGTTGTTATTCTTTCTCTCACTGATCAAATAAATCCACCATTAAAATGATAGACTGATCATTTCTTTGTCAGTGGGCAAATGTACAAAATCAGCAGGGGATCAAATACTTTTTTCCCTCACAGTATGTGAGAATGCTATTCATTCACTACAGCTCAGCGTTCAACACCATAGTGCCCTCAAAGCTCATCACTAACCTAAGGACCCTGGGACTTAACACCTCCCTCGCAACTCGATCGTGAACTTCCTGACGGGCTACCTCCAACACCATCATTCATTTTGCTGATGACGCAACAGTGGTAGGCCTGATCACAGACAACAATGAGACAGCCTATAGGGAGGAGGTCAGAGACCTGACCATGTGGTACAAGGACAACAACCTCTCCCTCAACGTGATCAAGACAAAGGAGATGATTGTGGACTTCAGGAAAAGGAGGACTGAGCATGCCCCCATTCTCATCGATGGGGCTGTAGTGGAGCAGGTTGAGAGCTTCAAGTTCCTTGGTGTCCACGTCCCCAACAAACTAATATGGTCCAAGCACACCAAGACAGTCGTGAAGAGGGCGCAACAAAACCTATTCCCCCTCTGAAGATTTGGCATGGGTCCTCAGATCTTCAAAAGGTTTTACAGCTGCACCATCGAGAGCATCCTGACGGGTTTCATCACTGCCTGGGTATGGCAACTGCTCGGCCTCCGACTGCAAGTCACTACAGAGGGTAGTGCGTACAGCCCAGTAAATCACCATGCCAAGCTTCCTGCCATCCACGACCTCTATACCAGGCAGTGTCAGAGGAAGGCCCTAAACATTGTCAAACACAGGGCAAGCGTTACCTGAGCACAAAGTCTAAGTCGAAGAGGCTTCTAAACAGCTTCTATCCCCAAGACATAAGACTCCTGAACAGCTTCTCAAATGGCTACCCAGACAATTTGCATTGTCCCCCCCACCCACGCTGCTACTCTTTGTTATTATCTATGCATAGCCACTTTAATAACTCTACCTACATGCACATAATTACCTCGACACTGGTACCCCGCACATTAACACATTGACTCTGTACCGGTAACCCCTGTATATAGCCCCACTATTGTTATTTACTGCTGCTCTTGAGTTATTTGTTATTCTTATCTCTTACTTTTTGGGGGGGTATTTCTCAAACATCCGTTCACACCTCTCTCCTCAGTTATCCAATGACATCTCTCTCATCAAACATCCCCCAACATCTCTCTCCTCAAACATCCCCTAACACCTCTCTCCTCAGATATCCAATGACATCTCTCTCCTCAAACATCCCCCAACATCTCTCTCCTCAAACATCCCCCAACATCTCTCTCCTCAGACATCCCCTAACATCTCTCTCCTCAGACATCCCCTAACATCTCTCTCCTCAAACATCCCCCAACATCTCTCTCCTCAAACATCGCCTAACACCTCTCTCCTCAGACATCCCCTAACACCGCTCTCCTCAGACATCTCCTAACATCTCTCTCCTCAGACATCCCCTAACACCTCTCTACTCAGACATCCCATAACACCACTCTCCTCAGACATCCAATGACATCTCTCTCCTCAAACATCCCCCAACATCTCTCTCCTCTACCATCCCCTAACATCTCTCTCCTAAGACATCCAATGACATCTCTCTGCTCAAACATCCCCCAACATCTCTCTCCTCAAACATCCCCTAACACCTCTCTACTTTGACATCCAATGACATCTCTCTCCTCAAACATCCCCCAACATCTCTCCTCAAACATCCCCTAACACCTCTCTCCTCAGATATCCAATAACACCTCTCTCCTCAGACATCCCCTAACACCTCTCTCCTCAGACATCCCCTAACACCTCTCTCCTCAGACATCCCCTAACATCTCTCTCCTCAAACATCCTCCAACATCTCTCTCCTCAAACATCCCCTAAGACCTCTCTCCTCAGACATCCAATGACATCTCTCTCCTCAGACATCCCCTAACATCTCTCTCCTCAGACATCCCCTAACATCTCTCTCCTCAGACATCCCCTAGCACCTCTCTCCTGAGACATCCCCTAACATCTCTCTCCTCAGACATACCCTAACACCGCTCTCCTCAGACATCCCCTAACATCTCTCTCCTCAGACATCCCCTAACACCTCTCTCCTCAAACATCCCCTAACACCCCTCTCCTCAGACATCCCCTAACCCCTCTCCTCAGACATCCCCTAACACCTCTCTCCTCAGACATCCAATGACATCTCTCTCCTCAAACATCCCCCAACACCACTCTCCTCAGACATCCCCTAACACCTCTCTCCTGAGACATCCCCTAACACCTCTCTCCTCAGACATCCAATGACATCTCTCTCCTCAAACATCCCCCAACACCACTCTCCTCAGACATCCAATAACATCTCTCTCCTCAGACATCTCATAGCATCTCTCTCCTCAGACATCCCCTAACACCGCTCTCCTCAGACATTCCCTAACATCTCTCTCCTCAGACATCCCATAACATCTCTCTCCTCAGACATCCCCTAACACCTCTCTCCTCAGACATCCCCTAACACCTCTCTCCTCAGACATCCCCTAACACCTCTCTCCTCAGACATCCCCTAACACCTCTCTCCTCAGACATCCCCTAACATCTCTCTCCTCAAACATCACCTAACATCTCTCTCCTCAGACATCCCCTAACACCTCTCTCCTCAAACATCCCCTAACATCTCTCTTCTCAGACATCCCCCAACATCTCTCACCTCGGACATCCCCTAACATCTCTCTCCTCAAACATCCCCTAACATCTCTCTCCTCAGACATCCCCTAACATCTCTCTCCTCAAACATCCCCCAACATCTCTCTCCTCGAACATCCGCTCACACCTCTCTCCTCAGTTATCCAATGACATCTCTCTCCTCAAACATCCCCCAACATCTCTCTCCTCAGACATCCCCTAACATCTCTCTCCTCAAACATCCCCCAACATCTCTCTCCTCAAACATCCCCCAACATCTCTCTCCTCAAACATCCACTAATACCTCTCTCCTCATATATCCAATGACATCTCTCTCCTCAAACATCCCCCAACATCTCTCTCCTCAAACATCGCCTAACACCTCTCTCCTCAGACATCCAATAACATCTTTCTCCTCAGACATCCCCTAACATTTCTCTCCTCAGACATCCCCTAACACCACTCTCCTCAGACATCCCCTAACATCTCTCTCCTCAGACATCCAATAACATCTTTCTCCTCAGACATCCCCTAACATTTCTCTCCTCAGACATCCCCTAACACCACTCTCCTCAGACATCCCCTAACATCTCTCTCCTCAGACATCTTCTAAAATCTCTCTCCTCAGACATCCCCTAACATCTCTCTCCTCAGACATCTTCTAAAATCTCTCTCCTCAGACATCCCCTAACATCTCTCTCCTCAGACATCCCCTAACACCTCTCTACTCAGACATCCCATAACACCACTCTCCTCAGACATCCAATGACATCTCTCTCCTCAAACATCCCCCAACATCTCTCTCCTCAAACATCCCCTAACACCTCTCTACTTTGACATCCAATGACATCTCTCTCCTCAAACATCCCCAACATCTCTCCTCAAACATCCCCTAACACCTCTCTCCTCAGATATCCAATAACATCTCTCTCCTCAAACATCCCCCAACGTCTCTCTCCTCAAACATCCCATAACATCTCTCTCCTCAGACATCCCCTAACACCTCTCTTCTCAGACATCCCCTAACACCTCTCTCCTCAGACATCCCCTAACATCTCTCTGCTCAGACATCCCTGAACCACCTCTCTCCCCAGACATCCAATAACATCTCTCTCCTCAAACATCCCCCCAAAACTCTCTTCTCAAACATCCCCTAACACATCTCTCCTCAGACATCCAATAATATCTCTCTCCTCAGACATCCCCTAACATCTCTCCCCTCAGACATCCCCTAAAACCTCTCTCCTCAGACATCCCCTAACATCTCTCACCTCAGACATCCAATAACATCTCTCTCCTCAGACATCCCCTAACATCTCTCTCCTCAGACATCCAATAACACCTCTCTCCTCAGACATCCTCTAACACCTCTCTCCTCAGACATCCCCTAACATCTCTCTCCTCAGACATCCCCTAACACCTCTCTCCTCAAACATCCCCTAACATCTCTCTCCTCAGACATCCCATAACATCTCTCTCCTCGGGCATTCCCCAACATCTCTCTCCTCAAACATCCCCTAACATCTCTCTCCTCAGACATCCCATAACATCTCTCTCCTCAGACATCCCCCAACATCTCTCTCCTCAAACATCCCCTAACATCTCTCTCCTCAGACATCCCTAAACCACATCTCTTCTCAGACATCCCCTAACATCTCTCTCCTCAGACATCCCCACACCACCTCTCTCCTCAGACATCCCCTAACATCTCTCTCCTCAGACATCCCTGAACCACCTCTCTTCTCAGACATCCCCTAACACCTCTCTCCTCAGACATCCCCTAACATCTCTCTCCTCAGACATCCCTGAACCGCCTCTCTCCTCAAACATCCCCTAACATCTCTCCTCAAACATCCCCTAACATCTCTCTCCTCAGACATCCCATAACATCTCTCTCCTCAGACATCCCCCAACATCTCTCTCCTCAGACATCCCCTAACATCTCTCTCCTCAGACATCCCCTAACACCTCTCTCCTCAAACATCCCCTAACAGCTCTCTCCTCAGACATCCCATAACATCTCTCTCCTCAGACATCCCCCAACATCTCTCTCCTCAAACATCCCCTAACATCTCTCCTCAAACATCCCCCAACATCTCTCTCCTCATGCATCCCATAACATCTCTCTCCTCAGACATCCCCCAACATCTCTCTCCTCAGACACCCCCTAACATCTCTCTCCTCAGACATCCCCTAACATCTCTCTCCTCAGACATCCCTGAACCATCTCTCTTCTCAGACATCCACTAGATGGCTCTGCTAAGGAAGCAGCCAGGGAGCCACTGATCCACAATCTGAGCTGTTCCTTCCCTCTAGAACAGCTCCTGTGGTTCACTGACACTGTTAAGATTAGAGGTGAAGAAAACAGGGGGAATCATTCCTCTGCCGTGTGCTGTCAGCAGAATAACTCCCTGCCTGTGTGGCGCTGAGAAACAACTGCTTTAGTTCCTTTGTGTGTGGAGAGGGTCCTTGTTTCCCACTGCTGTTTAGAGGAGCTGTCAGAGACTGAGATCCAGACAGACCTATGTTATATAGGACTGTCTGGATGAATCAGAGAGGTGGGGGGGGGGGGGGGGTGACTATGTTATATAGGACTGTCTGGATGAATCAGAGAGGTGGGGGGTGGGTGACTATGTTATATAGGGCTGTCTGGATGAATCAGAGAGAGGGGGGTTGACTATGTTATATAGGGCTGTCTGGATGAATCAGAGAGAGGGGGGGTGACTATGTTATACAGGGCTGTCTGGATGAATCAGAGAGAGGGGGTGACTATGTTATATAGGTCTGTCTGGATGAATCAGAGAGGATGGGTGACTATGTTATATAGGTCTGTCTGGATGAATCAGAGAGAGGGGGTGACTATGTTATATAGGTCTTTCTGGATGAATCAGAGAGGGGGGGTGACTATGTTATATAGGGCTGTCTGGATAAATCAGAGAGAGGGGGATTACTATGTTATATAGGTCTGTCTGGATGAATCAGAGAGAGGGGGATTAATATGTTATATAGGTCTTTCTGGATGAATCAGAGAGGGGGGGTGACTATGTTATATAGGTCTGTCTGGATGAATCAGAGAGAGGGGGGGTGACTATGTTATATAGGTCTGTCTGGATGAATCAGAGAGAGGGGGGGTGACTATGTTATATAGGTCTGTCTGGATGAATCAGAGAGAGGGGGGGTGACTATGTTATATAGGTCTGTCTGGATGAATCAGAGAGAGGGGGGGTGACTATGTTATATAGGGCTGTCTGGATGAATCAGAGAGAGGGGGATTACTATGTTATATAGGTCTGTCTGGATGAATCAGAGAGAGGGGGATTACTATGTTATATAGGTCTTTCTGGATGATTCAGAGAGGGGGGGTGACTATGTTATATAGGTCTGTCTGGATGAATCAGAGAGAGGGGGGGTGACTATGTTATATAGGTCTGTCTGGATGAATCAGAGAGAGGGGGGGTGACTATGTTATATAGGTCTGTCTGGATGAATCAGAGAGAGGGGGGGTGACTACGTTATATAGGTCTGTCTGGATGAATCAGAGAGAGGGGGGGTGACTATGTTATATAGGGCTGTCTGGATGAATCAGAGAGAGGGGGGGTGACTATGTTATATAGGTCTGTCTGGATGAATCAGAGAGAGGGGGGGTGACTATGTTATATAGGTCTGTCTGGATGAATCAGAGAGAGGGGGCGTGACTATGTTATATAGGTCTGTCTGGATGAATCAGAGAGAGGGGGCGTGACTATGTTATATAGGTCTGTCTGGATGAATCAGAGAGGGGGGGTGACTATGTTATATAGGTCTGTCTGGATGAATCAGAGAGAGGGGGGGTGACTATGTTATATAGGTCTGTCTGGATGAATCAGAGAGGGGGGGTGACTATGTTATATAGGGCTGTCTGGATGAATCAGAGAGAGGGGGGGTGACTATGTTATATAGGTCTGTCTGGATGAATCAGAGAGAGGGGGGGTGACTATGTTATATAGGTCTGTCTGGATGAATCAGAGAGAGGGGCTAGTCATAGCTATGCCGTAGTTGATGAGTCGTCCCAGTGTTGGAGATCCTGTCTCCATGTCGGGTGCTCACAGTAAACCCTCCTTCATCCTGTGGGACTAAGAGAAACTGAGGAAATACCCTCTTTATTGAACATCTTGCTTCCTGATTTATTAGATTGCTAATGCATACAAAGCAGGATTTTGACGAATGAGTTGGGATTCATAAAATGCGTTTAAGACCTGTATTGTTGATTGTATGGAGTTTGCATTCCACACACACACACACACACACACACACACACACACACACACAGACACACACACACACACACAGAGCTATTTATGTATAATCACCCTGGCAAATTGACTGCAGCATTTATAATAAAAATGATTCTGGATCTACCAGAAGGTTTTGTTAGTGCTGTATGAGATGTGTTTACCATGGCTTCGCTAGGCATTTATTTAGGACTCTTGAAGTGCACACTACAGCATGTGATTTTCTACTGTAAACTAAATTCAAAAAATGTAACTGAAAAATAAACTATTTGAGGAACTGGCCATTTTAAGATTTGGTTTTGGTTTTGGTTTTGAAATTGTGTGATTTAGATTAGAGCTCCACAGCCTCCATGACAGACACATAGACACATTAACCTGCCGACTTGCAGGAACGAACAGCCCAACACCAGACAGTCCCACTCAGTACAGACTGCAATACATCTCACTGTCCAATCAAAAGTGTCTGTTAGAATGTTGTTACAGCACCCATCAACAAACCACACTGAACATCTCTGGTGGGGAGGATAGAGGTAGAAATGTATAGTGTTGGAGACAGCAGGATGGTCCTGCACAGTATTCGTATGAACATGGGCTGAGAGGACATTTCTCTCACTCATTTAATAACTGAGTTTAACTTTAGAGTGAAGTGATATTTGATTTATTTTGTGTTGCGGGTCAGCTCTGTCAAATCAGTTATTTAATCTCTCCAATTTTGAGCAACAAATAAAAATGTGTGTATGTGTGTGCTTGTGTGCCTGCCTGTGTGTGCCTGCCTGTGTTTGCCTGCGTGCTTGTGTGCCTGCCTGTGTTTGCCTGCGTGCATGTGTGCTCTCACTCCTGTGTGTTGTAGCAGTAGCAGGCTGTCAGGCCTTAAGGCACAGAGTTCACCACGGGCCACCCTGGGCCACCCTGCATCACTCCTAGTCCTACTAATGAACTCCCAGACAGTTGTTCCCCATCTGTTGCCCCAGGTCCCCCTCCCTCCCTCTCCTCCCTTCCCTTCCTCCTCATCTCTCCCCCCTCTTCTCCCCCCAGCCTGTCAGCTAATTAGAGTACGGGGTGGCAGTGGAGGGGAGGGGTGGGAGGAGCAGAAGGCCAAGGAGGGGGGAGTACAAAGACCCATCTGACCTGCCCACTACTACACCACTCCTCCCAGTCCTCTGTCCTTTCTGCCCATTAACCTTCGCTTAGCCTTTTGATTAGCGTGTGGAACACAGGCCACAAAGGATGATAATTGGATACAACTCCCTGGCTGTCCTGTCATTCAAGTTTGGGCCAGGGTTGTGCCTTCCCTCCTCTCTAACCCTCCCCTTGTGTTTGTCTGCAGCCTGGCTATGTGGTTGAATGAGCCTCCATCCCAAATGGAACCCTATTCGATATATTGTGCACTACTTTTGATCAGAGCCCTATAGGCACTAATGTATATAGGCAATAGGGTGCCATTTGGGATGTAGATAATAAATGAGCCTCTGATCTAGTTACTGGTCAGTCAGTCCGTCTGACCCTGGAGGAAGAACAAGCCAGGAAGAACAGATAGAATGTTAGAATTTCCACAGTCCTGTATTTGCAGTATATTTGGTCAACTATCGGGAATTTAAAAATGGCTTCTCTTTGTTCTTGTCTCTGAATAGGAATCTGTCAGTTAAATGAGTGAGAGAAATGTCCTCTCAGCCCATGTTCATATGAATACTGTGCAGGACCATCCTGCTGTCTCCAACACTATACATTTCTACCTCTATCCTCCCCACCAGAGATGTTCAGTGTGGTTTGTTGATGGGTGCTGTAACAACATTCTAACAGACACTTTTGATTGGACAGTGAGATGTATTGCAGTCTGTACTGAGTGGGACTGTCTGGTGTTGGGCTGTTCGTTCCTGCAAGTCGGCAGGTTGATGTGTCTATGTGTCTGTCATGGAGGCTGTGGAGCTCTAATCTACCTCACACAGCAGGTAAAACAGAGGACAGAATATAGATTCTATTCAATAGACGTTGGCTGTAACCTGATCATTTTTCCTCATGCCAGTCCGACATATTTCTGGCTACCTCATCACTAGGCAATAAAGAAGAAACCTGCACACTGCTCTTGCTAGTATCACTGCTTTTAATAAGCTTTAGGTATCAGCCTCAAGGTCTTCGTCAAGCTCTAAGGAAGAACTAGAGGCCGATACGTAAAGCTTAATAAAGGTCAGTGATACTAGCGAGAGCAGTGTGCAGGTTTCTTCTTTTTTCTCATGTTATTCAACTGTTACCGTGCACCTGCAACAAAGATAGCTCAGATGTTCGAGTGGCTTTTGAATTTGTACCTCATCACTAGGAAAATCCTTCTTATGGCTCGTCAGTGATTGACAGAGAAGGAGCTTACATAAAATTGATGGGAAAGCTTCCTCTGTTCCTAGTTGTAATGTGATTAGGCTTGCAGGCCTAGAGAACAAAAGCACCCACACTGGAAGACTGACATAGTGTCTGGTAGAAGTTGGCATGGTTAGGAAGTTGGTGAACATCTGTGAACTTTTAGAACCGTTTGAGACAAACTATCTCCATCATCATACCATCCCCAAAACCTACATACATAATAAACCTACATACATAATAAACCCACATACACAACCACACAGACACAACCACACAGACATAACCACACAGACACAACCACACAGACATAACCACACAGACATAACCACACAGACATAACCACACAGACATAACCACACAGACACAACCACACAGACACAACCACACAGACATAACCACACAGACATAACCACACAGACACAACCACACAGACATAACCACACAGACATAACCACACAGACACAACCACACAGACACAACCACACAGACACAACCACACAGACACAACCACACAGACATAACCACACAGACATAACCACACAGACATAACCACACAAACGCAACCACACATTCACAACCACACAGACACAAACACAGACACAGACACAACCACACAGACACAACCTCACAGACACAACCTCACAGACACAACCACACAGACCCAACCACACAGACACAACCACACAGACACAGACACAACCACACAAACACAACCTCACAGACACAACCACACAGACCCAACCACACAGACCCAACCACACAGACCCAACCACACAGACATAACCACACAGACCTAACCACACAGACATAACCACACAGACCCAACCACACAGACCCAACCACACAGACACAACCTCACAGACACAACCACACAGACCCAACCACACAAACCCAACCACACAGACATAACCACACAGACACAACCACACATTCACAACCACACAGACACAAACACACAGACACAGACACAACCTCACAGACACAACCACACAGACACAACCACACAGACCCAACCACACAGACATAACCACACAGACACAACCACACATTCACAACCACACAGACACAAACACACAGACACAGACATAACCACACAGACACAACCACACAGACATAACCACACAGACACAGACATAACCACACAGACACAACCACACAGACACAACCACACAGACATAACCACACAAACACAACCACACAGACATAACCACACAGACACAACCACACAGACACAACCACACAGACATAACCACACAAACACAACCACACAGACATAACCACACAGACACAGACATAACCACACAGACACAACCACACAGACATAACCACACAGACACAACCACATCCCTGTGCCTCTGTAAACTGCTGTCTCTTCAAACAGAGAATCTTTAACCTAAAGGAATCTGTAGAAGTATGTAAATATTACCTGACTGCCAAAAGATACAGTAGGCTGTTCATTTAGCTAAAGCTATTACCACTCAGTCAGTTAAGATGTTTGGTGTTCATTTTAAGATACACAAATTAAACTTTCAAGTCACACTACAAGCACAGTTTGTCAGTTCTCACAATTCCAGGTGTGTTAACAGTTGACCTCACTTGTTGCCTGTCAAACGCCTTAAAATGAAATATGAGGGTTTAGAAATGTTTTATCTAAACAACAGCATGAATTACTGTAATACATTAAAACATCTCCAAAATTAAAACAATGCATAAGTAGGCTATTTCAGATCAAGATCAATCATTTGCTAATAAGAGGACAGATCTTATGGATATTGATCATTTGAAACCTTGAAAGAAGGAGAACCGCCCTCTCTCTCTCACGCTCAGTGAAATGATTTAGTAAGCGGAAGGATGATGAATAAATGATGTGTTTTTAAACACTCTTGCTGAGTGTTTTCAATAGGAAGTTAATTCCTGCCCTTCAGTAAACATTACACATCCAGAAGTTTCAAAACAATAAAGACAATCCAAATGTCATATTATATATATACAGTGTTTTAACAATGTACAAATGGTTAAAGGACACAAGATAAAATAAATAAGCATAAATATGGGTCAGCTTGCTTAGGGGACTCTTCTCCAGGTTCATCTCTCTGTAGGTGATGGCTTTGTTATGGAAGGTTTGGGAATCACTTCCTTTTAGGTGGTTATAGAATTTAACGGCTCTTTTCTGGATTTTGATCATTAGTGGGTATCGGCCTAATTCTGCTCTGCATGCATTATTTGGTGTTCTACGTTGTTCTCCCTCTCCCTCTCCCTCTCCCTCTCCCTCTCCCTCTCCCTCTCCCTCTCCCTCTCCCTCTCCCTCTCCCTCTCCCTCTCCCTCTCCCTCTCCCTCTCCCTCTCTATCTCTATCTCTCTATCTCTCTCAATTCAATTAAATTCAAGGGGCTTTATTGGCATGGGAAACATGTGTTAACATTGCCAAAGCAAGTGAAGTAGATAATATACAAAAGTGAAATAAACAATAAAAATTAACTGTAAACATTACACATACAGAAATGTCAAAACAATAAAGACATTACAAATGTCATATATATATATATACAGTGTTGCAACAATGTACAAATGGTTAAGGGTACACAAGGGAAAATAAATAAGCATAAAAATGGGTTGTATTTACAATCGTGTTTGTTCTTCACTGGTTGCCCTTTTCTTGTGGCAACAGGTCACAAATCTTGCTGCTGTGATGGCACACTGTGGAATTTCACCCATTAGATATGGGAGTTTATCAAAATTGGGTTTGTTTTCGAATTCTTTGTGGATCTGTGTAATCTGAGGGAAATATGTGTCTCTAATATGGTCATACATTGGACAGGAGGTTAGGAAGTGCAGCTCAGTGTCCACCTCATTTTTTGGGCAGTGTGCGCATAGCCTGTCTTCTCTCAATAGCAAGGCTATGCTCACTGAGTCTGTACATAGTCAAAGCTTTCCTTAAGTTTGGATCGTTCACAGCTTTGTGGAAGTTACCTGTGGCGCTGATGTTTAGGCCAAGGTATGTATAGTCTTTTGTGTGCTCTAGGGCAACGGTGTCTCTCTCTCTCTCACTCTGTCTCTCCGTCCCCTGTATGAGGAAAGACCTCCCTGCCTCTGGTAGAATGGAGAGGGGTGGTGGTGCTAGCTCACCCTGACTACTGGGGGGTGAGGTGTGGTGGTGCTAGCTCACCCTGACTACTGGGGGGTGAAGGGTGGTGGTGCTAGCTCACCCTGACTACTGGGGGGTGAGGGGTGGTGGTGCTAGCTCACCCTGACTACTGGGGGGTGAGGGGTGGTGGTGCTAGCTCACCCTGACTACTGGGGGGTGAGGGGTGGTGGTGCTAGCTCACCCTGACTACTGGGGGGTGTGGGGTGGTGGTGCTAGCTCACCCTGACTACTGGGGGGTGTGGGGTGGTGGTGCTAGCTCACCCTGACTACTGGGGGGTGTGGGGTGGTGGTGCTAGCTCACCCTGACTACTGGGGGTTGAAGGGTGGTGGTGCTAGCTCCCCCTGACTACTGGGGGGTGTGGGGTGGTGGTGCTAGCTCACCCTGACTACTGGGGGGTGAAGGGTGGTGGTGCTAGCTCACCCTGACTACTGGGGGGTGTGGGGTGGTGGTGCTAGCTCACCCTGACTACTGGGGGTTGAAGGGTGGTGGTGCTAGCTCCCCCTGACTACTGGGGGTGTGGGGTGGTGGTGCTAGCTCACCCTGACTACTGGGGGGTGAAGGGTGGTGGTGCTAGCTCACCCTGACTACTGGGGGGGTGGGGTGGTGGTGCTAGCTCACCTTGACTACTGGGGGGTGTGGGGTGGTGGTGCTAGCTCACCCTGACTACTGGGGGGGTGAGAGGTGGTGGTGCTAGCTCACCCTGACTACTGGGGGGTGTGGGGTGGTGGTGCTAGCTCACCCTGACTACTGGGGGGTGTGGGGTGGTGGTGCTAGCTCACCCTGACTACTGGGAGGTGAAGGGTGGTGGTGCTAGCTCACCCTGACTACTGGGGGGTGAAGGGTGGTGGTGCTAGCTCACCCTGACTACTGGGGGGTGTGGGGTGGTGGTGATAGCTCACCCTGACTACTGGGGGGTGTGGGGGGGTGGTACTAGCTCACCCTGACTACTGGGGTGTGTGGGGTGGTGGTGCTAGCTCACCCTGACTACTGGGGGGTGAAGGGTGGTGGTGCTAGCTCACCCTGACTACTGGGGGGTGAAGGGTGATGGTGCTAGCTCACCCTGACTACTGGGGGGTGAAGGGTGGTGGTGCTAGCTCACCCTGACTACTGGGGGGTGTGGGGTGGGGTTGCACTTTTGGGATTTAGCAGGAATGTTTTGGGGGATCACTCTGTTTCGGATTTCACCTCAGCTCTCTTCTGGAGGGGGAGGGATGGGGGCAGGGCACGGGGAGGGATGGGGGCTGTGTAGGGGGAGGAGGTGGGAGGGATGGGGGCAGGGCAGGGGGAGGAGGTGGGAGAAATCTTTCCTCTGTGAAGATAATTTGATACTCTGACTTGGCTGGCTGTTCTTGACTGTGTCTTGTTCTGCCCGTCACAGAACAATGCAGATGGAGTAATATTTCAGGTCGGAGGGGAACACTGATTCTGCAGGCAGGTAGCTGCTACTTCTTCTAACCCTCCAATCCTCCATCCCTCCCTCCCTCCCCTGCTCCTCCTCCCTTCTCCAGTCCCACACATTCCTCACGGCTCCTGTAAGCCCTCCATTCCACACACAGTAAAGCACTGCAATACGCTGCTACCCAGTAGAAGCCTGTTTTCTCTGCCTCCATCCTAACCTGTTTTTCATCACTACAGAGAACACAGGCCGTGTCCAAATACCCATATTAGCGTACTACATACTTAAACTGTATACTATGTACTCATCGTCGCATACTATTTAGCACGTACCGTTTAGTCAAATGTATGCAGTGTGCCATGGCTGTAATGTAGTAGCGGCTCCAGACTGGCTGAGTAGGTGGATTTTTCCAAATTCAACAGACATGCATCACATTAACCAGCCTGATAATAGCTCATTTCCTATTGTATTAATTTCTCTAAACTCTGAATAGAATATGAATGGAGTTATAGGCCTACTCAGGCTGGTTATAGGTAGACTATCACATTCTACCTATACTGTAGTCCATATAGCCTGTCGATCCTATTTAAAAAGGAACTGAATATTTTGAAGGTGTTCCTAATGTTTTGTATACTCAGTGTATATAAATTAAATCAAATAGCCTAGTACACACACCAAAACTGTTCAAATGCTCAAGTCAAAAGGCTATTGCACAGAAACACGTGGACAGTCGGGTTCATCGCACATTCAGAACCACTGGATAGCAACATAATAAACTAAAGTACTGATCATTGGGAACGAGATCAGAGTGACTGCTAAGACTTGATCCATAAATGAAATAGGTAGCCACGCCTACAAAACTAAACCAATCCATATGTTCAAATCAGAAGGCCTGGTGAACATGACATCATTAACACAGCCACATCCTGAGTCCCCGGTGCAGAAACTCAGAGATCAGAAGACCTGGTGAACATGACATCATTAACACAGCCACATCCTGAGTCCCCAGAGCAGTAACTCAGAAATCAGAAGGCCTGGTGAACATGACATCATTAACACAGCCACATCCTGAGTCCCCAGAGCAGTAACTCAGAAATCAGAAGGCCTGGTGAACATGACATCATTAACACAGCCACATCCTGAGTCCCCAGAGCAGTAACTCAGAAATCAGAAGGCCTGGTGAACATGACATCATTAACACAGCCACATCCTGAGTCCTCAGAGCAGTAACTCAGAAATCAGAAGGCCTGGTGAACATGACATCATTAACACAGCCACATCCTGAGTCCCCAGAGCAGAAACTCAGAAATCAGAAGACCTGGTGAACATGACATCATTAACACAGCCACATCCTGAGTCCCCGGTGCAGAAACTCAGAGATCAGAAGACCTTGTGAACATGACATCATTAACACAGCCACATCCTGAGTCCCCAGAGCAGAAACTCAGAGATCAGAAGACCTGGTGAACATGACATCATTAACACAGCCACATCCTGAGTCCCCGGTGCAGAAACTCAGAGATCAGAAGACCTGGTGAACATGACATCATTAACACAGCCACATCCTGAGTCCCCGGTGCAGAAACTCAGAAATCAGAAGGCCTGGTGAACATGACATCATTAACACAGCCACATCCTGAGTCCCCGGTGCAGAAACTCAGAAATCAGAAGATGGTTTAATATTTAGTTTAAAAGCTCTGACAAAGGCTTTGAGAACAAGAAACACTTTTCAATGAGAAAACAGAAATTCACTTCAGGTATAATTTAAATAGAAAGAATACATCTGTTTTAAAAGATGTAGCCTACGATGCAATACTGGTGATGATTTTAAGGAGAACAGAAACTACTTATCCTACATTTGAACACCACCGCAGAAGCTTCAATATTCGGCATCTTCCCAATTAAGTAGCCTAGTTTTGTTGTTTGGCTACTTGAAGAGAACTAGGGCCTATCACTCCCAGCCCACCTCTTCCAATGTATTATGGACAAGTGTTCATCTAATTGTGCTAGATGAAGAGCCTACGTGAGAATAACGTCCTGGCATTAAAACCAAACTTGATTTTGTAAATTCACATACTATGAACATAGCCATGGGAAGTAGGGGTGCTGAGGGTTCTGCATAATAATAATCAAATAAATCATGTATTTATTTTTTTCTCCTCAAAATTTGTGCACTGGGCCTTTACTAATTCTCTATTAGCCAATCGATTTATCCGTCTGTAGTGCAGCTACCCTCAAACAGCTTCCCGCACTATGACTATAAAACATTCTATTTTCGCGTATTAAGAATGTGTCATGCGTGATTTTCCACTATATGTTGATTTCGGTAGCGCATCCACATATGGAAATGATCAGCTTTTGTCGAAGCTGAAATTGTATTGTAGTATTGTGACAATTACACTCAGTTATCAAACACAGCTTTCTTTGCAGTTCATTACATTCTCTTTCAAAGAAGAACATGCTTGCATTTAAATCAAATTAATAGTTTTTCTCTGTTGTTTATAAAGAAGCAAATATTTCCCTTCACTTGTTTTTCCCTCTGTCCTGCTCTGATGTACCAACTGTCCATTAGTTCTATTCATCACTGGAGAAGCTTCTTGTTGTAAGTTGTGTGTCTGTCGCCATGTCTGTGTTATCATTCTCTCTCTCTCCATCTCTCTCTCTCTCCATCTCTCTCTCTCTCCATCTTTCTCTCTCTCCCCGTTTCTCTCCCTCCCCGTCTCTCTCTCACTCTCTCTCTCTCTCTCGCTCTTCCCCCATCTCTCTCTCTCCCCGTCTCTCTCTCTCTCCCCCCGTCTCTCTCTCTCTCCCCCCGTCTCTCTCTCCCCCCGTCTCTCTCTCCCCCCGTCTCTCTCTCTCTCCCCTGTCTCTCTCCCTCTCTCTCTCTCTCTCTCTTTCTCTCTCACTTTCTCCCCCGTCTCTCTTTCTCTCTCCCCCCGTGTGTGTGTGTGTGTGTGTGTGTGTCTCTCTCTCTCTCTCTCTCTCTCCTCTCTCTCTCTCTCTCTCTCTCTCTCTCCCTCTCTCTCTCTCCCTCTCTCTCCCTCTCTCTCCCTCTCGCCCCCATCTATCTCTCTCTCTCTCTCTCTCTCTCCGTCTCTCTCTCTCTCTCTCTTCTCTCTCTCTCTCTCTCTCTCTCTCCCTGTCTCTCTTTCTCTCCCCCATCTCTCTTCTCTCCCCCATCTCTCTCCCTCTCTCTATCTCTCTCTTTCTCCCCATCTCTCTCTCTCTCCCCCCGTGTGTCTCTCTCTCTCTCTCTCTCTCTCTCTCTCTCGTCTCTCTCTCTCTCTCTCTCTCTCGTCTCTCTCTCCCCCATCTCTCTCTCTCTCTCTCCCTCTCTCCCCCATCTCTCTCTCTCTCTCTCTCTCTCTCCGGTCTCTCTTTCTCTCCCCCCGTCTCTCTCTCTCTCTCTCCCCCATCTCTCCCTCTCTCTCTCTCTCTCTCTCTCTCTCTCTCTCTCTCTCCCTCTCTCCCCCCATCTCTCTCTCTCTCTCTCCCCATCTCTCCCCCCATCTCTCTCTCTCTCTCTCTCTGTAAGTCTGAACTCATACCATTTCCACCACTAAAAGCTTCTAATGGACTGGAATGGCCACTCCAGCCCTCATTATCATTAGCTAAGTTTCCTTTCTGCCCATTAATGTAGAAAAGCTATGTATATTTATAATGCTTCTACAGGGCTAGAGGGACGATCGATATCATAATCTACCGCTGTTGGAGGAATATGAAGTCAAGTTCTGCATTAGGGAGAAAATAACGGTTTGAAACTGCAAAACAAGGAAGTCTGTTTGATCAGGGTGTGGTTTTGCTTATAGAATGTAGATGTGTCTGTGTGCTGATACAGGTAGATGGGATAGCGAGTTACTTTTCCTCTTCCTGTTCTATAAAGGTTCTGATTGAGAGAAGGTATTTCTTTCATTACATCCACTCCTTCAGCCTATTGTTTGATGTCACCTGACATTGTTAGGCAAATGGCTTGTTCCACAAATAGAAAGCCTTGTGACATTATGTGTGTACATTTTGATAAAACACTCAAGTTAACAGTTGGATCACATACATATACGCTATAACTAAACAAATCCATGTTAAACATTTGAATAGTAATGTTTTTATAATCAACAAAAATGTGTCCCACGTCATGTTTCTCTGACTTCTAGGAATATTTGAACCCGCTTAACCTCCAGATGTGTCCAGGTTTTCTGCCTCATTGTAAAGCCCTGGTTATTCTGTTGCTTTGACACTCATTTCTGAACATTATTATTTATTTCATGTCCCTCTTGTTTTAATATATTAATACCATTCCTTAAAAAATATATTCTAAAGAAACACTGAACATCTAATAGTCAAATCATAGTGTAAAAGCAGGTGTGCTGGTTGTAGTCTTAGGCCATTTCCTGGTGTTTTGTGTGCCCAGCATAACACGCCAACCCTGTTATCTACAGTCAGATGTTTAGATGTCTAGATTCATTGTTGAGCCCATCTCTGTTGCATATAGAAAGCTTCCATTCCCCGTAACAAGCGGAGTTATGGTGGATTGAAGATTAAATGTTATGGTCAAACCTGTTACTATAATTGGCACCTTTTATAGTATTTTATTAATGTTTTACTTCTGGAGATGGGAAAAGGTGTTTGTTATGGAGTTGAACATGTGCTATTTATGACAGAATGCTATTATTATGTTAATGTTAACATGAGATGACCAACATGACCAAATTACACTACCCAAAGGCACTCTATTTGTGGAACGACCCAAACGTTAACTTGATGATTAGTCTTATTGTGATGATTAGCATGTTTATTAGGGCATGCCTGGAGTGCTCGTGGTCACAGATGAATGCTCCATGACAAGACACTTCCTGAACAGGTTGTCCATATTGGTACCAGCATAGCAGAGAGAAGGAGAGCAGAGCAGGCTGATGAAGGTGGTCTGGCGGTAGAGACTGACCAGGCTGAGAGGGCTTCCCCAGCACCTCTGCTTCCTGTAGCTGAGTGGCTGAATGCCTGAATGGAGGGGCGGGTTGGTGCTGGGACTGGGTGGAGGGCTGGGGGTCAACTGGGGGTCAGCTGGGTTTATGAGCCATTCCTCTTCTTATCAGTGGTGTTGAGAAGCCTGAGCTGCAGGAGGGCAGTGAGGGCAGTGAGGGCTCCCAGCATCTCAACTGCTGTCCATATCGGCTCTAAACTGAACCTGTGATAACACTGTCAATGCTGACCTCCCTCCCAGGCCAGGGAGCTGTAAACCCAGGGCCCTGATGGTGGTCCACAGTATCCCTCCTCTACCTCTCTGGGTCATATTGTACCAGTCTGCCAGTCAGGATCACTCCTTTACCTCTCTGGGTCATCTTGTACCAGTCTGCCAGTCAGGATCACTTCTATACCTCTCTGGGTCATCTTGTACCAGTCTGCCAGTCAGGATCACTCCTCTACCTCTCTGGGTCAACTTATACCACTCTGCCAGTACGGATCACTCCTCTACCTCTCTGGGTCATCTTATATCAGTCTGCCAGTCAGGATCACTCCTCTACCTCTCTGGGTCATCTTATACCAGTCTGCCTTTCAGGATCACTCCTTTACCTCTCTGGGTCATCTTAACCAGTCTGCCAGTCAGGATCACTCCTCTACCTCTCTGGGTCATCTTATACCAGTCTGCCAGTCAGGATCACTCCTCTACCTCTCTGGGTCATCTTGTACCAGTCTGCCAGTCAGGATCACTCCTCTACCTCTCTGGGTCATATTGCACCAGTCTGCCAGTCAGGATCACTCCTATACCTCTCTGGGTCATCTTATACCAGTCTGCCAGTCAGGATCACTTCTATACCTCTCTGGGTCATCGTGTACCAGTCTGCCAGTCAGGATCACCCATCTACCTCTCTGGGTCATCTTGTACCAGTCTTCCAGTCAGGATCACTCCTATACCTCTCTGGGTCATTTTGTACCAGTCTGCCAGTCAGGATCACTCCTTTACCTCTCTGGGTAATCTGTACCAGTCTGCCAGTCAGGATCACGCCTCTACCTCTCTGGGTCAACTTATACCACTCTGCCAGTACGGATCACTCCTCTACCTCTCTGGGTCATCTTATACCAGTCTGCCATTCAGGATCACTCCTTTACCTCTCTAGGTCATCTTATACCAGTCTGCCTCCTTTACCTCTCTGGGTCATCTTGTGCCAGTCTGCCAGTCAGGATCACTCCTCTACCTCTCTGGGTCATATTGTACCAGTCTGCCAGTCAGGATCACTCCTTTACCTCTCTGGGTCATCTTGTACCAGTCTGCCAGTCAGGATCACCCCTCTACCTCTCTGGGTCATCTTGTACCAGTCTTCCAGTCAGGATCACTCCTATACCTCTATGGGTCATTTTGTACCAGTCTGCCAGTCAGGATCACTCCTCTACCTCTCTGGGTCAACTTATACCACTCTGCCAGTCAGGATCACTCCTCTACCTCTCTGGGTCATATTGTACCAGTCTGCCAGTCAGGATCACTCCTCTACCTCTCTGGGTCATATTGTACCAGTCTGCCAGTCAGGATCACTCCTTTACCTCTCTGGGTCATCTTGTACCAGTCTTACAGTCAGGATCACTCCTATACCTCTCTGGGTCATCTTGTACCAGTCTGCCAGTCAGGATCACTCCTCTACCTCTCTGGGTCATATTGTACCAGTAGCCAGTCAGGATCACTCCTTTACCTCTCTGGGTCATCTTGTACCAGTCTTACAGTCAGGATCACTCCTATACCTCTCTGGGTCATCTTGTACCAGTCTGCCAGTCAGGATCACTCCTATACCTCTCTGGGTCATCTTGTACCAGTCTGCCAGTCAGGATCACCCCTCTACCTCTCTGGGTCATCTTGTACCAGTCTTCCAGTCAGGATCACTCCTATACCTCTATGGGTCATTTTGTACCAGTCTGCCAGTCAGGATCACTCCTCTACCTCTCTGGGTCATCTTGTACCAGTCTTCCAGTCAGGATCACTCCTATACCTCTATGGGTCATTTTGTACCAGTCTGCCAGTCAGGATCACTCCTCTACCTCTCTGGGTCATCTTATACCAGTCTGCCTTTCAGGATCACTCCTTTACCTCTCTGGATCATCTTAACCAGTCTGCCAGTCAGGATCACTCCTCTACCTCTCTGGGTCATCTTATACCAGTCTGCCAGTCAGGATCACTCCTTTACCTCTCTAGGTCATCTTATACCAGTCTGCCTCCTTTACCTCTCTGGGTCATCTTGTGCCAGTCTGCCAGTCAGGATCACTCCTCTACCTCTCTGGGTCATATTGTACCAGTCTTACAGTCAGGATCACTCCTCTACCTCTCTGGGTCATCTTGTGCTAGTCTTACAGTCAGGATCACTCCTCTACCTCTCTGGGTCATCTTGTACCAGTCTGCCAGTCAGGATCACTCCTCTACCTCTCTGGGTCATCTTATACCAGTCTGCCAGTCACGATCACTCCTCTACCTCTCTGGGTCATCTTGTACCAGTCTGCCAGTCAGGATCACTCCTCTACCTCTCTGGGTCATCTTGTACCAGTCTGCCAGTCAGGATCACTCCTCTACCTCTCTGGGTCATCTTATACCAGTCTGCCAGTCAGGATCACTCCTCTACCTCTCTCGGTCATCTTGTACCAGTCTTCCAGTCAGGATCACTCCTCTACCTCTCTGGGTCATCTGTACCAGTCTGCCATTCAGGATCACTCCTTTACCTCTCTAGGTCATCTTATACCAGTCTGCCTCCTTTACCTCTCTGGGTCATCTTGTGCCAGTCTGCCAGTCAGGATCACTCCTCTACCTCTCTGGGTCATATTGTACCAGTCTGCCAGTCAGGATCACTCCTTTACCTCTCTGGGTCATCTTGTACCAGTCTTACAGTCAGGATCACTCCTATACCTCTCTGGGTCATCTTGTACCAGTCTGCCAGTCAGGATCACTCCTATACCTCTCTGGGTCATCTTGTACCAGTCTGCCAGTCAGGATCACTCCTATACCTCTATGGGTCATTTTGTACCAGTCTGCCAGTCAGGATCACTCCTCTACCTCTCTGGGTCAACTTATACCACTCTGCCAGTACGGATCACTCCTCTACCTCTCTGGGTCATCTTATATCAGTCTGCCAGTCAGGATCACTCCTCTACCTCTCTTGGTCATCTTATACCAGTCTGCCTTTCAGGATCACTCCTTTACCTCTCTGGGTCATCTTAACCAGTCTGCCAGTCAGGATCACTCCTCTACCTCTCTGGGTCATCTTATACCAGTCTGCCAGTCAGGATCACTCCTCTACCTCTCTGGGTCATCTTGTACCAGTCTGCCAGTCAGGATCACTCCTCTACCTCTCTGGGTCATATTGTACCAGTATCCAGTCAGGATCACTCCACTACCTCTCTGGGTCATCTTATACCAGTCTGCCAGTCAGGATCACTCCTCTTCCTCTCTGGGTCATCGTGTACCAGTCTTCCAGTCAGGATCACTCATATACCTCTCTGGGTCATCTTGTACCAGTCTGCCAGTCAGGATCACTCCTCTACCTCTCTGGGTCATCTTGTACCAGTCTGCCAGTCAGGATCACTCCTATACCTCTCTGGGTCATCTTGTACCAGTCTGCCAGTCAGGATCACCCCTCTACCTCTCTGGGTCATCTTGTACCAGTCTTCCAGTCAGGATCACTCCTATACCTCTATGGGTCATTTTGTACCAGTCTGCCAGTCAGGATCACTCCTCTACCTCTCTGGGTCAACTTATACCACTCTGCCAGTACGGATCACTCCTCTACCTCTCTGGGTCATCTTATATCAGTCTGCCAGTCAGGATCACTCCTCTACCTCTCTGGGTCATCTTATACCAGTCTGCCTTTCAGGATCACTCCTTTACCTCTCTGGATCATCTTAACCAGTCTGCCAGTCAGGATCACTCCTCTACCTCTCTGGGTCATCTTATACCAGTCTGCCAGTCAGGATCACTCCTTTACCTCTCTAGGTCATCTTATACCAGTCTGCCTCCTTTACCTCTCTGGGTCATCTTGTGCCAGTCTGCCAGTCAGGATCACTCCTCTACCTCTCTGGGTCATATTGTACCAGTCTTACAGTCAGGATCACTCCTCTACCTCTCTGGGTCATCTTGTGCTAGTCTTACAGTCAGGATCACTCCTCTACCTCTCTGGGTCATCTTGTACCAGTCTGCCAGTCAGGATCACTCCTCTACCTCTCTGGGTCATCTTATACCAGTCTGCCAGTCACGATCACTCCTCTACCTCTCTGGGTCATCTTGTACCAGTCTGCCAGTCAGGATCACTCCTCTACCTCTCTGGGTCATCTTGTACCAGTCTGCCAGTCAGGATCACTCCTCTACCTCTCTGGGTCATCTTATACCAGTCTGCCAGTCAGGATCACTCCTCTACCTCTCTCGGTCATCTTGTACCAGTCTTCCAGTCAGGATCACTCCTCTACCTCTCTGTGTCATCTGTACCAGTCTGCCATTCAGGATCACTCCTTTACCTCTCTAGGTCATCTTATACCAGTCTGCCTCCTTTACCTCTCTGGGTCATCTTGTGCCAGTCTGCCAGTCAGGATCACTCCTCTACCTCTCTGGGTCATATTGTACCAGTCTGCCAGTCAGGATCACTCCTTTACCTCTCTGGGTCATCTTGTACCAGTCTTACAGTCAGGATCACTCCTATACCTCTCTGGGTCATCTTGTACCAGTCTGCCAGTCAGGATCACTCCTATACCTCTCTGGGTCATCTTGTACCAGTCTGCCAGTCAGGATCACTCCTATACCTCTATGGGTCATTTTGTACCAGTCTGCCAGTCAGGATCACTCCTCTACCTCTCTGGGTCAACTTATACCACTCTGCCAGTACGGATCACTCCTCTACCTCACTGGGTCATCTTATATCAGTCTGCCAGTCAGGATCACTCCTCTACCTCTCTTGGTCATCTTATACCAGTCTGCCTTTCAGGATCACTCCTTTACCTCTCTGGGTCATCTTAACCAGTCTGCCAGTCAGGATCACTCCTCTACCTCTCTGGGTCATCTTATACCAGTCTGCCAGTCAGGATCACTCCTCTACCTCTCTGGGTCATCTTGTACCAGTCTGCCAGTCAGGATCACTCCTCTACCTCTCTGGGTCATATTGTACCAGTATCCAGTCAGGATCACTCCACTACCTCTCTGGGTCATCTTATACCAGTCTGCCAGTCAGGATCACTCCTCTTCCTCTCTGGGTCATCGTGTACCAGTCTTCCAGTCAGGATCACTCATATACCTCTCTGGGTCATCTTGTACCAGTCTGCCAGTCAGGATCACTCCTCTACCTCTCTGGGTCATCTTGTGCTAGTCTTACAGTCAGGATCACTCCTCTACCTCTCTGGGTCATCTTGTACCAGTCTGCCAGTCAGGATCACTCCTCTACCTCTCTGGGTCATCTTATACCAGTCTGCCAGTCACGATCACTCCTCTACCTCTCTGGGTCATCTTGTACCAGTCTGCCAGTCAGGATCACTCCTCTACCTCTCTGGGTCATCTTGTACCAGTCTGCCAGTCAGGATCACTCCTCTACCTCTCTGGGTCATCTTATACCAGTCTGCCAGTCAGGATCACTCCTCTACCTCTCTGGGTCATCTTGTACCAGTCTTCCAGTCAGGATCACTCCTCTACCTCTCTGGGTCATCTGTACCAGTCTGCCAGTCAGGATCACTCTCTGGATCTGTCCAGCTCTGAACTTCAGCCAGAGCCATACAGTAACTTCAGCTTAAATTAATCTCCTTCCAGTACCAGTATCGACCACCACCTCTTAAATGAGTCCAGTAATGAACTAATAAGACACCAGAGGGAAGGCGGGACATCCTCCTCTTTTGAAGCATCCTCGGCCCTGAGGCTTGATTGTCATCTTGTTATCATTCCATTAATGAGAGAATTATTTTCTAACTGAAAACATTTGATTTTAATATGTCCGCGATGCATGGCTTTGCGACACTCTCCCGGAAGCTTCGGTAGACACAGGGGTTTGGGAGAAATATAATATAATATAATGGAATGGAATATTGCCCTATTTGTCCAATCTTGTTTATAAACATGTTCATTTTACACCAACAGACAAACAAATGAAGAAACCATCACCCAGACATATATCAATCAATCAAATGTGTTTATACAGCTCGTTTTACATTCAGTACTATACCTTCTAGTGTCCCAATGAAGGTCAAGTGTCTGCTGTTGGAGAAGAAAATGCTTTTGTTACACATAAATAAGCAGCTCCTGACTGTTCAGAAATATGTACAGCCATTCTCTGAGACACTGACCCCTCAAAGTCCCCAATAACACAACATTAGCAATATGTTATCTCTCTCTCTCTTTATACACCCTCCCCATCTCTCCCAGAGGCCGGTAATGATTGATTTTTGTTTTGGTAATGTTACTCCCTCTCAGAGTTTCCTTGAACCAAGCGGGCAGCAGATTGGCCACACTAAGTGTTGCTGTAATTCATGTGATGCAGGGGAGGAGAGATTATGAGAAGCCCGTGATAGATTATGTTTGGAATTACAAAGACGTGATATACCACAGTGTTAGTTAGTTCTACAAATCTAACTCTGCAACGTTCCAAAAGGGTTCTTCAGCTGTCCCCAAAGGAGAACCCTTTTAGGTTCCAGGTAGGATCCTTTTGGGTTCTATGTAGAACCCTCTGTGGAAATGGTTCTACATGGAACCAAAAGAGTTCTACCTGGAACCAAAAAGGGTTCTTCAAAGGGTTCTCTTATGGGGTGTGGTGAGGTTTTTTCATCACTGCTAAATGTATGAACATTATTGAAATATTACTGAAATGTCAAGAAATATTAACAATGAAGCAACCTGTTCATACAGTACACAATATCTGGATATTCAATTCAAATAGAAGTCTTTATCAGTATCTACTTGAGTAATGAAACATGACAATGCTGCAATAGTTTTGTTCAGTTGAAGTACAGTTTGTCAGTTTGCCAAGTGTCTTCTCTCCACAGTAATCCCCTGGAGACAAACTGCTAATGGGGTAGATTCTCCAGGCTGTCACTTGCTTCCCTTTAAATTATCCGTGCGTGCACGGTGTGTGTGCGCCCGGGTGTGTGTGCGCCCGGGTGTGCGTGTCAATCCCTGCGGGTCGGTTTTGTCTCTATGGGGGACTAGTGATCCCAGTATGTCTGCTCTGAGTGGCCCTCTGCAGCTACATTCTCTTATTATTGGCTTAGAGGAGAGAGACATTTTGGGCTCCCGAGTGGTGCAGCGGTCTAAGGCACTGCATCTCAGTGCAAGAGGTGACACTTCAGTTCCTGGTTCAAATCCAGGCTGAATTACATCCGGCCCTGATTGGGAGTACCAACGATGCACAATTGGCCCAGTGTTGGCTGGGGTAGGTGGTCATTATAAATAAGAATTTGTTCTTAACTGACTTGCCTATTTAAATAAAGTAATAATAATATACACTACTGCTCACAAGTCCTCAACTGGCAGCTTCATTAAATCATACCTCCAAAACACCAGTCTCAATGTGAAGAGGCAACTCCGGAATGCTGGCCTTCTAGGCAGAGTTGACTGGCCAATAAAAATAAAATATTAAGATGGGCAAAAGACAACAGACACTGGACAGAGGAACTCTACCTAGAAGGCCAGCATCCCGGAGTCACCTCTTCACTGGTGACGTTGAGACTGGTGTTTTTCAGGTACTATTTAATGAAGCTGCCAGTTGAGGACTTGTGAGGCGTCTGTATCTCAAACTAGACACTCTAATGTACTTGTCCTCTTGCTCAGTTGTGCACCGGGGCCTCCCACTCCTCTTTCTATTCTGGTTAGAGACAGTTTGTGCTGTTCTGTGAACGGAGTAGTACACAGCGTTGTATGAGATTTTCAGTTTCTTGGCAATTTCTCGCATTGAATAGCCTTAATTTCTCAGAACAAGAACAGACTGACGAGTTTCAGAAGAAGGTTCTTTGTTTCTGGGCATTTTAAGCCTGTAATTGAACCCATGAATGCTGATGCTCCAGATACTCAACTAGTCTAAAGAAGGCCAGTTGTATTGCTTCTTTAATCAGCACGACAGTTTTCAGCTGTGCTAACATAATTGCAAACGGGTTTTCTAATGATCAATTAGCCTTTTAAAATTATGAACTTGGATTAACTGACAACATGCCATTGGAACACAGGAGTGATGGTTGCTGATAATGGGCCTCAGTACGCCTATGTAGATATTCCATAAAAAGTATTCCGTTTCCAGCTACAATTGTCATTTACAACATTAACAATGTCTACAATGTATTTATGATCAATTTGATGTTATGCATGGATGCAACGTGTGTGTGTGTTTGTGCAGATCCATTGTAACTCCAGTAGGTGCTGCTGGAGTGCAGTAGAACATGTAGAAGTGGAGGTGTGTGTGTGATTCTGGTCCTTAGAATCTGGGCTCAGCACCAGCCTGCTGTCAGCATATACAAGCCCAATACTCAGAACCCCTACAGAGACTCAACAAGACAAAGCTACGCACACACACACAAACACACACTCTGCTAGCGCCTTGACTGATTCACACACATACATACCTCTTGTCTGATCAGTGAAGGACAGAGCAACGACTCTCAAAATGACAGAGGGAACTCATCTTTTACATGAGAGAAATGAGGGGTCTGATACCTCACACTGTTGTTGGCAGACACTACTACAGTCAGGATCATATTAACAAGTTCTTTAAACACCAGGAGTAAATAAACAGGACTAAACAGGCTTAGGGAGTTTTGTAAACAAACACTACTCCTCACACAATGATTTGTCACAGACTCTTCTTTCCCCCTTAGTTTAGAGTAGAAACGTAATAGAAAATGCTTCATTGTCATACAATAGTCATTACTTTGTATTTTCTCACAAATTGTAATTATAAATTATATGATAGGGGAAATTATGTTTTCAGTTAGAAATGATAGGGGAAGGTGAAAGGCAGATATGCTGTCCTAGTGAAAAGTGATTAAGACTGCAGAGGGACATAGTGTGATGATGGCGTCAGGGTTCCGTTGGCACAGATTTAATTTCATTCTCTGAGAGTATTAGAGGACATGTTGCATGAAATAACTTGGCAGGTTACTCAGATATTTGCTTGGCAATATGAGTAATCATTTCCTCTTTATTGTTTTGGCAGGATTTATACCAAGATAAGATACAAGTTTTTGTCTAAAAAGTACAGTATATGTTTACTACGGAGACTATGTGAGAGGTTTCTTTCAGGTCATGTTTAAGAGTCCAACATGAGCCCTGGTCTAGCCCGGGGTGTAACCTGTCATATGTCTATACTACTATACAGTAATATTAACACTTTATATCCTGGGCCTGCAATCCCCTGGTCCAGCAGCAGCCACTGACAAGGTTCATCTATTTAGAGTAGGTGGGGAGATTACACAGTTTATTATCCACATCTCCTCTTCTCTCTCCCCCTTCCTCGGTCCCCGTCCACCAGGCAGCATAGGCCAGCTCCCAGCTCCCAGCTCCCAGCTCCCAGCTCCCTCCGAAACCTAATCCCATGTCTACAA